>NW_026732099.1:1010000-1020003 GCF_028476545.2 Physella acuta | reverse complement strand
GATAGATAGATAGATAGATAGATAGATAGATAGATAGATAGATAGATAGATAGATAGATAGATAGATAGATAGATAGATAGATAGATAGATAGATAGATAGATAGATAGATAGATAGATAGATAGATAGATAGATAGATAGATAGATAGATAGATAGATAGATAGATAGATAGATAGATAGATAGATAGATAGATAGATAGATAGATAGATAGATAGATAGATAGATAGATAGATAGATAGATAGATAGATAGATAGATAGATAGATAGATAGATAGATAGATAGATAGATAGATAGATAGATAGATAGATATAGATAGATAGATAGATAGATAGATAGATAGATAGATAGATAGATAGATAGATAGATAGATAGATAGATAGATAGATAGATAGATAGATAGATAGATAGATAGATAGATAGATAGATAGATAGATAGATAGATAGATAGATAGATAGATAGATAGATAGATAGATAGATAGATAGATAGATAGATAGATAGATAGATAGATAGATAGATAGATAGATAGATAGATAGATAGATAGATAGATAGATAGATAGATAGATAGATAGATAGATAGATAGATAGATAGATAGATAGATAGATAGATAGATAGATAGATAGATAGATAGATAGATAGATAGATAGATAGATAGATAGATAGATAGATAGATAGATAGATAGATAGATAGATAGATAGATAGATAGATAGATAGATAGATAGATAGATAGATAGATAGATAGATAGATAGATAGATAGATAGATAGATAGATAGATAGATAGATAGATAGATAGATAGATAGATAGATAGATAGATAGATAGATAGATAGATAGATAGATAGATAGATAGATAGATAGATAGATAGATAGATAGATAGATAGATAGATAGATAGATAGATAGATAGATAGATAGATAGATAGATAGATAGATAGATAGATAGATAGATAGATAGATAGATAGATAGATAGATAGATAGATAGATAGATAGATAGATAGATAGATAGATAGATAGATAGATAGATAGATAGATAGATAGATAGATAGATAGATAGATAGATAGATAGATAGATAGATAGATAGATAGATAGATAGATAGATAGATAGATAGATAGATAGATAGATAGATAGATAGATAGATAGATAGATAGATAGATAGATAGATAGATAGATAGATAGATAGATAGATAGATAGATAGATAGATAGATAGATAGATAGATAGATAGATAGATAGATAGATAGATAGATAGAGAGATAGATAGATAGATAGATAGATAGATAGATAGATAGATAGATAGATAGATAGATAGATAGATAGATAGATAGATAGATAGATAGATAGATAGATAGATAGATAGATAGATAGATAGATAGATAGATAGATAGATAGATAGATAGATAGATAGATAGATAGATAGATAGATAGATAGATAGATAGATAGATAGATAGATAGATAGATAGATAGATAGATAGATAGATAGATAGATAGATAGATAGATAGATAGATAGATAGATAGATAGATAGATAGATAGATAGATAGATAGATAGATAGATAGATAGATAGATAGATAGATAGATAGATAGATAGATAGATAGATAGATAGATAGATAGATAGATAGATAGATAGATAGATAGATAGATAGATAGATAGATAGATAGATAGATAGATAGATAGATAGATAGATAGATAGATAGATAGATAGATAGATAGATAGATAGATAGATAGATAGATAGATAGATAGATAGATAGATAGATAGATAGATAGATAGATAGATAGATAGATAGATAGATAGATAGATAGATAGATAGATAGATAGATAGATAGATAGATAGATAGATAGATAGATAGATAGATAGATAGATAGATAGATAGATAGATAGATAGATAGATAGATAGATAGATAGATAGATAGATAGATAGATAGATAGATAGATAGATAGATAGATAGATAGATAGATAGATAGATAGATAGATAGATAGATAGATAGATAGATAGATAGATAGATAGATAGATAGATAGATAGATAGATAGATAGATAGATAGATAGATAGATAGATAGATAGATAGATAGATAGATAGATAGATAGATAGATAGATAGATAGATAGATAGATAGATAGATAGATAGATAGATAGATAGATAGATAGATAGATAGATAGATAGATAGATAGATAGATAGATAGATAGATAGATAGATAGATAGATAGATAGATAGATAGATAGATAGATAGATAGATAGATAGATAGATAGATAGATAGATAGATAGATAGATAGATAGATAGATAGATAGATAGATAGATAGATAGATAGATAGATAGATAGATAGATAGATAGATAGATAGATAGATAGATAGATAGATAGATAGATAGATAGATAGATAGATAGATAGATAGATAGATAGATAGATAGATAGATAGATAGATAGATAGATAGATAGATAGATAGATAGATAGATAGATAGATAGATAGATAGATAGATAGATAGATAGATAGATAGATAGATAGATAGATAGATAGATAGATAGATAGATAGATAGATAGATAGATAGATAGATAGATAGATAGATAGATAGATAGATAGATAGATAGATAGATAGATAGATAGATAGATAGATAGATAGATAGATAGATAGATAGATAGATAGATAGATAGATAGATAGATAGATAGATAGATAGATAGATAGATAGATAGATAGATAGATAGATAGATAGATAGATAGATAGATAGATAGATAGATAGATAGATAGATAGATAGATAGATAGATAGATAGATAGATAGATAGATAGATAGATAGATAGATAGATAGATAGATAGATAGATAGATAGATAGATAGATAGATAGATAGATAGATAGATAGATAGATAGATAGATAGATAGATAGATAGATAGATAGATAGATAGATAGATAGATAGATAGATAGATAGATAGATAGATAGATAGATAGATAGATAGATAGATAGATAGATAGATAGATAGATAGATAGATAGATAGATAGATAGATAGATAGATAGATAGATAGATAGATAGATAGATAGATAGATAGATAGATAGATAGATAGATAGATAGATAGATAGATAGATAGATAGATAGATAGATAGATAGATAGATAGATAGATAGATAGATAGATAGATAGATAGATAGATAGATAGATAGATAGATAGATAGATAGATAGATAGATAGATAGATAGATAGATAGATAGATAGATAGATAGATAGATAGATAGATAGATAGATAGATAGATAGATAGATAGATAGATAGATAGATAGATAGATAGATAGATAGATAGATAGATAGATAGATAGATAGATAGATAGATAGATAGATAGATAGATAGATAGATAGATAGATAGATAGATAGATAGATAGATAGATAGATAGATAGATAGATAGATAGATAGATAGATAGATAGATAGATAGATAGATAGATAGATAGATAGATAGATAGATAGATAGATAGATAGATAGATAGATAGATAGATAGATAGATAGATAGATAGATAGATAGATAGATAGATAGATAGATAGATAGATAGATAGATAGATAGATAGATAGATAGATAGATAGATAGATAGATAGATAGATAGATAGATAGATAGATAGATAGATAGATAGATAGATAGATAGATAGATAGATAGATAGATAGATAGATAGATAGATAGATAGATAGATAGATAGATAGATAGATAGATAGATAGATAGATAGATAGATAGATAGATAGATAGATAGATAGATAGATAGATAGATAGATAGATAGATAGATAGATAGATAGATAGATAGATAGATAGATAGATAGATAGATTAGATAGATAGATAGATAGATAGATAGATAGATAGATAGATAGATAGATAGATAGATAGATAGATAGATAGATAGATAGATAGATAGATAGATAGATAGATAGATAGATAGATAGATAGATAGATAGATAGATAGATAGATAGATAGATAGATAGATAGATAGATAGATAGATAGATAGATAGATAGATAGATAGATAGATAGATAGATAGATAGATAGATAGATAGATAGATAGATAGATAGATAGATAGATAGATAGATAGATAGATAGATAGATAGATAGATAGATAGATAGATAGATAGATAGATAGATAGATAGATAGATAGATAGATAGATAGATAGATAGATAGATAGATAGATAGATAGATAGATAGATAGATAGATAGATAGATAGATAGATAGATAGATAGATAGATAGATAGATAGATAGATAGATAGATAGATAGATAGATAGATAGATAGATAGATAGATAGATAGATAGATAGATAGATAGATAGATAGATAGATAGATAGATAGATAGATAGATAGATAGATAGATAGATAGATAGATAGATAGATAGATAGATAGATAGATAGATAGATAGATAGATAGATAGATAGATAGATAGATAGATAGATAGATAGATAGATAGATAGATAGATAGATAGATAGATAGATAGATAGATAGATAGATAGATAGATAGATAGATAGATAGATAGATAGATAGATAGATAGATAGATAGATAGATAGATAGATAGATAGATAGATAGATAGATAGATAGATAGATAGATAGATAGATAGATAGATAGATAGATAGATAGATAGATAGATAGATAGATAGATAGATAGATAGATAGATAGATAGATAGATAGATAGATAGATAGATAGATAGATAGATAGATAGATAGATAGATAGATAGATAGATAGATAGATAGATAGATAGATAGATAGATAGATAGATAGATAGATAGATAGATAGATAGATAGATAGATAGATAGATAGATAGATAGATAGATAGATAGATAGATAGATAGATAGATAGATAGATAGATAGATAGATAGATAGATAGATAGATAGATAGATAGATAGATAGATAGATAGATAGATAGATAGATAGATAGATAGATAGATAGATAGATAGATAGATAGATAGATAGATAGATAGATAGATAGATAGATAGATAGATAGATAGATAGATAGATAGATAGATAGATAGATAGATAGATAGATAGATAGATAGATAGATAGATAGATAGATAGATAGATAGATAGATAGATAGATAGATAGATAGATAGATAGATAGATAGATAGATAGATAGATAGATAGATAGATAGATAGATAGATAGATAGATAGATAGATAGATAGATAGATAGATAGATAGATAGATAGATAGATAGATAGATAGATAGATAGATAGATAGATAGATAGATAGATAGATAGATAGATAGATAGATAGATAGATAGATAGATAGATAGATAGATAGATAGATAGATAGATAGATAGATAGATAGATAGATAGATAGATAGATAGATAGATAGATAGATAGATAGATAGATAGATAGATAGATAGATAGATAGATAGATAGATAGATAGATAGATAGATAGATAGATAGATAGATAGATAGATAGATAGATAGATAGATAGATAGATAGATAGATAGATAGATAGATAGATAGATAGATAGATAGATAGATAGATAGATAGATAGATAGATAGATAGATAGATAGATAGATAGATAGATAGATAGATAGATAGATAGATAGATAGATAGATAGATAGATAGATAGATAGATAGATAGATAGATAGATAGATAGATAGATAGATAGATAGATAGATAGATAGATAGATAGATAGATAGATAGATAGATAGATAGATAGATAGATAGATAGATAGATAGATAGATAGATAGATAGATAGATAGATAGATAGATAGATAGATAGATAGATAGATAGATAGATAGATAGATAGATAGATAGATAGATAGATAGATAGATAGATAGATAGATAGATAGATAGATAGATAGATAGATAGATAGATAGATAGATAGATAGATAGATAGATAGATAGATAGATAGATAGATAGATAGATAGATAGATAGATAGATAGATAGATAGATAGATAGATAGATAGATAGATAGATAGATAGATAGATAGATAGATAGATAGATAGATAGATAGATAGATAGATAGATAGATAGATAGATAGATAGATAGATAGATAGATAGATAGATAGATAGATAGATAGATAGATAGATAGATAGATAGATAGATAGATAGATAGATAGATAGATAGATAGATAGATAGATAGATAGATAGATAGATAGATAGATAGATAGATAGATAGATAGATAGATAGATAGATAGATAGATAGATAGATAGATAGATAGATAGATAGATAGATAGATAGATAGATAGATAGATAGATAGATAGATAGATAGATAGATAGATAGATAGATAGATAGATAGATAGATAGATAGATAGATAGATAGATAGATAGATAGATAGATAGATAGATAGATAGATAGATAGATAGATAGATAGATAGATAGATAGATAGATAGATAGATAGATAGATAGATAGATAGATAGATAGATAGATAGATAGATAGATAGATAGATAGATAGATAGATAGATAGATAGATAGATAGATAGATAGATAGATAGATAGATAGATAGATAGATAGATAGATAGATAGATAGATAGATAGATAGATAGATAGATAGATAGATAGATAGATAGATAGATAGATAGATAGATAGATAGATAGATAGATAGATAGATAGATAGATAGATAGATAGATAGATAGATAGATAGATAGATAGATAGATAGATAGATAGATAGATAGATAGATAGATAGATAGATAGATAGATAGATAGATAGATAGATAGATAGATAGATAGATAGATAGATAGATAGATAGATAGATAGATAGATAGATAGATAGATAGATAGATAGATAGATAGATAGATAGATAGATAGATAGATAGATAGATAGATAGATAGATAGATAGATAGATAGATAGATAGATAGATAGATAGATAGATAGATAGATAGATAGATAGATAGATAGATAGATAGATAGATAGATAGATAGATAGATAGATAGATAGATAGATAGATAGATAGATAGATAGATAGATAGATAGATAGATAGATAGATAGATAGATAGATAGATAGATAGATAGATAGATAGATAGATAGATAGATAGATAGATAGATAGATAGATAGATAGATAGATAGATAGATAGATAGATAGATAGATAGATAGATAGATAGATAGATAGATAGATAGATAGATAGATAGATAGATAGATAGATAGATAGATAGATAGATAGATAGATAGATAGATAGATAGATAGATAGATAGATAGATAGATAGATAGATAGATAGATAGATAGATAGATAGATAGATAGATAGATAGATAGATAGATAGATAGATAGATAGATAGATAGATAGATAGATAGATAGATAGATAGATAGATAGATAGATAGATAGATAGATAGATAGATAGATAGATAGATAGATAGATAGATAGATAGATAGATAGATAGATAGATAGATAGATAGATAGATAGATAGATAGATAGATAGATAGATAGATAGATAGATAGATAGATAGATAGATAGATAGATAGATAGATAGATAGATAGATAGATAGATAGATAGATAGATAGATAGATAGATAGATAGATAGATAGATAGATAGATAGATAGATAGATAGATAGATAGATAGATAGATAGATAGATAGATAGATAGATAGATAGATAGATAGATAGATAGATAGATAGATAGATAGATAGATAGATAGATAGATAGATAGATAGATAGATAGATAGATAGATAGATAGATAGATAGATAGATAGATAGATAGATAGATAGATAGATAGATAGATAGATAGATAGATAGATAGATAGATAGATAGATAGATAGATAGATAGATAGATAGATAGATAGATAGATAGATAGATAGATAGATAGATAGATAGATAGATAGATAGATAGATAGATAGATAGATAGATAGATAGATAGATAGATAGATAGATAGATAGATAGATAGATAGATAGATAGATAGATAGATAGATAGATAGATAGATAGATAGATAGATAGATAGATAGATAGATAGATAGATAGATAGATAGATAGATAGATAGATAGATAGATAGATAGATAGATAGATAGATAGATAGATAGATAGATAGATAGATAGATAGATAGATAGATAGATAGATAGATAGATAGATAGATAGATAGATAGATAGATAGATAGATAGATAGATAGATAGATAGATAGATAGATAGATAGATAGATAGATAGATAGATAGATAGATAGATAGATAGATAGATAGATAGATAGATAGATAGATAGATAGATAGATAGATAGATAGATAGATAGATAGATAGATAGATAGATAGATAGATAGATAGATAGATAGATAGATAGATAGATAGATAGATAGATAGATAGATAGATAGATAGATAGATAGATAGATAGATAGATAGATAGATAGATAGATAGATAGATAGATAGATAGATAGATAGATAGATAGATAGATAGATAGATAGATAGATAGATAGATAGATAGATAGATAGATAGATAGATAGATAGATAGATAGATAGATAGATAGATAGATAGATAGATAGATAGATAGATAGATAGATAGATAGATAGATAGATAGATAGATAGATAGATAGATAGATAGATAGATAGATAGATAGATAGATAGATAGATAGATAGATAGATAGATAGATAGATAGATAGATAGATAGATAGATAGATAGATAGATAGATAGATAGATAGATAGATAGATAGATAGATAGATAGATAGATAGATAGATAGATAGATAGATAGATAGATAGATAGATAGATAGATAGATAGATAGATAGATAGATAGATAGATAGATAGATAGATAGATAGATAGATAGATAGATAGATAGATAGATAGATAGATAGATAGATAGATAGATAGATAGATAGATAGATAGATAGATAGATAGATAGATAGATAGATAGATAGATAGATAGATAGATAGATAGATAGATAGATAGATAGATAGATAGATAGATAGATAGATAGATAGATAGATAGATAGATAGATAGATAGATAGATAGATAGATAGATAGATAGATAGATAGATAGATAGATAGATAGATAGATAGATAGATAGATAGATAGATAGATAGATAGATAGATAGATAGATAGATAGATAGATAGATAGATAGATAGATAGATAGATAGATAGATAGATAGATAGATAGATAGATAGATAGATAGATAGATAGATAGATAGATAGATAGATAGATAGATAGATAGATAGATAGATAGATAGATAGATAGATAGATAGATAGATAGATAGATAGATAGATAGATAGATAGATAGATAGATAGATAGATAGATAGATAGATAGATAGATAGATAGATAGATAGATAGATAGATAGATAGATAGATAGATAGATAGATAGATAGATAGATAGATAGATAGATAGATAGATAGATAGATAGATAGATAGATAGATAGATAGATAGATAGATAGATAGATAGATAGATAGATAGATAGATAGATAGATAGATAGATAGATAGATAGATAGATAGATAGATAGATAGATAGATAGATAGATAGATAGATAGATAGATAGATAGATAGATAGATAGATAGATAGATAGATAGATAGATAGATAGATAGATAGATAGATAGATAGATAGATAGATAGATAGATAGATAGATAGATAGATAGATAGATAGATAGATAGATAGATAGATAGATAGATAGATAGATAGATAGATAGATAGATAGATAGATAGATAGATAGATAGATAGATAGATAGATAGATAGAGATAGATAGATAGATAGATAGATAGATAGATAGATAGATAGATAGATAGATAGATAGATAGATAGATAGATAGATAGATAGATAGATAGATAGATAGATAGATAGATAGATAGATAGATAGATAGATAGATAGATAGATAGATAGATAGATAGATAGATAGATAGATAGATAGATAGATAGATAGATAGATAGATAGATAGATAGATAGATAGATAGATAGATAGATAGATAGATAGATAGATAGATAGATAGATAGATAGATAGATAGATAGATAGATAGATAGA
>NW_026732099.1:815000-1007500 GCF_028476545.2 Physella acuta | reverse complement strand
TCCATACATCCATACATCCATTCATCCATACATCCATACATCCATACATCCATATATCCATACATCCATACATCCATACACCCATACATCCATACATCCATACATCCATACATCCATACATCCATACATCCATACATCCATCCGCCCATCCATCTATCTATCCATCTATTTATCTATTAATCGACTGAAGTTAAACAGTTTACTTGTATAAAATATAATGAGACTTCTCAATTTTAAATGACTATAAAGGAGTAGGGGGAGATATTTGTAATCTTTATGTTAGTGATACAATTACTGTATACAAGTAAAATAAACTTTTCCATAAACTACAATGTTTACCTGTTATATGTATATTTGTTTTACTTAAAATTATAAATGAAAAAAAAAACATTTGAACTGTAACTTACCCTGCACTGATAAATATAAAAGAAAATAACCTTTTATTGGTAACTTAGCAAAGAGATATAAGATATGAAATATAAATATATAGTAATTAGTAAGCTATAAGCACTGTAAATTGCTTGCACAAGACTGTTTGTATAACATGATATCCAATAAGGCCTACAACTTTTTTAAAAATGTAAGAAATAAACACATGAAATTTTATCTTCTCCTTCAACGCGGTAGCTGTTAAAGGGAAGCAATACACATTTTTTCTAAAGTTTTTTTTAGGTGTGCAAAACGTTTTTTACTTAATCGTATACGAAGTAGGCCTATAGAGAAAGTATTGTAATTGTGCAAAAAATGTGTAGTTATGTATTAACTTTTCAGCGATTTCAGGTAACGGAAAGCGGAACGTATTAAACTTTCAATATCTCAAAACCTAAACAGAAAAACAATAAAACAAACAAAACAAAACAAAACAAAAACAAATAAAAATACAAACATGTTAACAAACGTGAGTTTTAGTAGTATATAGATGTCTAGAAGATAAATATAAATTTGAATAAATGTAAAACAAAACTTGTGGTATTTGATAGATTACATGTCGTAAAATTTATTGAACGGTAAATTAAAAGTATAAAAGTATAAAACAAAGTATATATGATTAAAACTATCAAAATGCAATCATTATTTACTCAGTGGTGTCACAACCTCTTTAACAATTTTATATTTATGATTTGGAGTCAACACTCTGCCCCTTTATTTTAGCTTCCCCTACTGATCCAACTCTATACATTCTAATAATAAAACGAATTAACCCCCACACACCTGTTTGTTTTTTTCAAAAACTTTAATCATTCGCATCACCAGTACTAACATTTTAAACGCTATTTTCAATTACAAACAATAGGAGATAAAATAAATTCAAAATATAACCTGCTCTTAGTAAACATGTTTAAATCTAACCTCCTAAATATATTAAAATTTGAAAAAAAAAATATATCATAGCATTAAAAACTATCATTATAAATTAGAAATTTAAAGAAAAATTATGGAAAAAACCAAAACATATATAGATTCTTTTGGCGTAGTCCTACTTAATAAGTATTGTTACATCACAAATAGCCATCATTCCCACACTGGACCGCTCCTCACTGAAGTGTTAAATGATTATTTAGAGCGACTTCAAATTTTCTATTTCCACCTATCGCTGTTGTGCGCATGTCTCTACAGCAGATGTGCGACAACCAACTATTAATTCCAACACGTAGACGATTCTCTTTGACGTAAAATTCTGAACATGCCATCAATACTCTTTTTGCCCTATAAATGTTGACCAGTTGCAAGTATCAATGATCGAGTATTTTGTTTGCTTTACATTATTCCAGTTTACAGCCTGGAATATTTTAATCATTATTTTTTTTCAATTATACATGTGTTAAAAGCACTAAAAAAATTCACAATCTTGAACATTAAAAACTGTCCATACTATATATCTATCTATCTATCTATATATATATATATATATATATATATATATATATATATATATATATATATATATATATATAATGTACATATATAAGTAGGTTTAGGGTCAGCTGCACCTAAAAAAGAAATATTTACTTAAATTCCACCCGATCAATGTTCTATTATTTAAGTCCAAATGTATCCAGTTCTAATATAAGAAAAGTGAAAATGTTAATTTTTTGTTACGTAAAAATGCTAAATATCTTTACCCACCCTAAAAAACACAGCCCTTAACATCACTCCCAAACTCTCTCCAAAACGCAATAACCATTCATAACATTACTTTGAACTTATTTTCGGGTAGGCACCATTCCATCTTTCGGTAGAGTAGCTGGTATAAAATTTGAACATGGTTCATCAATCCCCCAGTATATTATGGGGTTAAAGTACTCTTGAAACGAATACAGCAGTTTTTGACCAGTCGGCTCTTTGTTGGGGTAGGACCCCAGATAGTCAACTTTTTCTTGTATGTCAATGCTCCGTACAACTTTCTTTTAATTGTCCATAACCTTCCCAACAATTTGAATGTGAATTTTTCAACTAAACAGTTTATAACCCACAAATCTCCAACAGTTTGTAATACGTAAGTATTGTTGTCATTACTAAAACTTAAAATCTGTTCAGCTGGTCCATTCAATTGTTCTAATTCTGTTAATTTCTTTGTTAGAATGTCCAGTTGATGAACTGCAGTTTTCTCTTCGCCATTGAGGGTAACAGAACTGAAAATAAGAATCGTCCTCTGATAAGTTGTTGCATGTTGTACTTTAATTGTATCTGGTAGCTTTGTAAATTCTTCAAATTTTGGTTTACCCCATTTAGGGAATATTTGATATATTTCAGTAGAGCATTTGCTTAGAATAAAGATACACTGTTCATATGGCACTAAAATTAACTGCCGTCCTGGTATCTCAGTGATTTTGTTCCAAACATTTCTACAAAAAACATACAGACAGCTGTTTGTTTGAGATTCGTCTTTAACACCACTGGCGTATAGATAAGAGTCAAATACAACCAAAGTTACGTCCAGAGGTATATCGCTACAGCTTACACATTTGTAAAGCTTATCGTCATATACAGAGACACAATTAAAATTTGTATTTATTATATACACAATACCGTAATGCTCCCATATACTACAGGCTCGATGTATGGCACTTGTTCGCCATTGTCCCTGGTTATAATGTGTTGTCTTATACAACACAGCATCAATCAAAATATCTCTAGCTTCCGTGTTGTTGATAATCAATCGATGTTTTAGCAGATCTTTTAGAAGTGGTGTACTTACAAGACACGTCCTCACAGACCTCAATAAAGTTGTTAAGGCTTGAGTTCTCTGATTTATTTTATTTAACGTTAGTTTATGGTCTGCGGTAAGACTTCTGTCAGTATTATTATTGGAACTATTTTTCTTTGAAGTGTTATATTCTATGTCAGTATAAACGTCCTCTTTTTCAACAATGCATTTTTCTTCTGGCACATACTCAACCCACTTTAGCACTGTTTGTATGACCCAGTCTTCGTTTTCTACTTTTAGATCCCGAGAATCAATCAATTCATTGAAATCTTTAACTTCGAGTTCCATTAAAGACTTGTAGTTCATAATTATACCGAAGTTATTTATCATAAACAATTTTGAAGCATCCAACACTTTTTCGGATTTAAAAGCTTTAGCTGTATTCACAACGCTTTCAAAGTTTGCAACGGAAATGGCCTTTGCAGCGAAATCCTCACAGTGTGCAACAATAAAGTCTATCTGTAGTTGATCCGCTGCCTGCCATATGTCTATAAAATTATCTTTCGTGAGAGGAACTTTTCCAGTATACATTGACTTCAAAATGTGTTGAAATGTTTTAAGAGAAATCCCATTGATCGTTACACAACCCTCTTTAGCCTCCTTCATGTCTGTCGTTAAAAGTGCTCTGAAGAAATGTGACGACGCTGCCAGAAAAATACGGTGGCATTGCAGAGAAACGTCGTCAACCTTCACAGTAAAATCCAAAAAAATATTATCCAACAGAAGTTTTTCTGTGTTTCTTAGAACAGTTTGAGAACTGTCATATTCAAAATCCATCTTTGAATTTAAACTTAGAATCTGCAAAGCATCTGAAAGTAACGTTTTAACATGTTTAAAAGTAATGGTTGTAAGAACTACATTGAATACATTTTGTTTTTAAAAAAATTCAGGTAAACATAAATGTACTTTTCTTATCTGAACGAACGTAAATTTTGCTTTTTCATTGATATTTTAAAAGTTAAAAAGCTAAAATTTAAAAAGGTTAGATTTTTATAAGATTTCATTTTGTCTACAATTCTTGTTCGTGTGTTTCTTTTTTTCTGGATTGATTGCAAACCGTGTATATCGATGTAACCATTTTCTAAAGCATCGATGTCGATTAAACTTTCCAGATAAATTACTTTCAAATGACAAAGTAATAATATTTCATTTTCAATCTAATTAGACATTAATAAAAAAAATAAAATAGAAGATATCAAACCAAAATATAAGTGCTGGTTTCTAGAGGAACACTGAAATAAAATGATCACTGCTGATTGGTTTTTTGACTGCGAGTCGACTACAGACTAGGAAGGGTCAGATACATTGTCTGTTAGAGATTACAATCTAACTATAGGGTTATATGATATTTTAAGTCGCATTTGGTGTCGACTCCATTAACGAATTAGTAAAAGGTTTTTTTTTAAACGTTATAATTTAAAAAAGAAAATTAGAAAACCTTTTTTTTTAAATCTTAAAATTATTTATTGCTTTTTAAATATGTAACATATTTTAGAAGGAAATGCTTTCATTGATTAAAGCAATTGCGTTTCATTTATTTATTTTTTTTACACTACTTATCATTTTTATATTTTATTTATAAATCCGTGACACATAACGCAGGTTTTTAAACCTACATACGATTTTTTTTAAATAGGCCTACAGGTAAATAGATGGCGAGGAAGTGGTCAACGACTGAAGTAGAATTTACTTATTTAAAACAGTTTACGTGTAGAAATTGAAATGGTAATCTTAATAGCTTTTATTTTTTGTTATTGCTACTTCAATAAAGGAAATGTTTGAGATTTTAGGGAGGGGCTATAAGTGAGGGGATAGATATATGTAATCTTTATGTAAGTGATACAATTATTATACCGATACAAGAAAATACATATTAGATTTTATTTTTAGCTGATTCAATAAAAGTAGACAAAACAATATCAAATATATTACTTGTGTTGTCTTTTCCATAAACTACCTTTTAACTTATAATAAATTTATTCAATTAAATTATTTATTTGTATATGTGTTTTCTTTCGTTAAAATTGAAAAAAAAAACAACATAAGGTTTAAATTGTAACTTACCATACACTATACACTCATAAATATTAAAGATAATAATTAACCTTTTCTAGTTAACTAAGCAAAGAGATATAAGATCTGAACTATAAATATATAGATCTAGTAATCAGTAAGCTATAGGCCCGGTAATTTGCTTGTATAAGAATATTTGTATAACAAGATATTCAATGAGGCCTACAGAATTTTAAAATTAATAGCAATAAAAACATGAAATTTAATTTCCTCTTTCAACACGGGTGCTGTTAGCTGGAAGCGATACACGTTTTTCTAAAGTTTCAGCTTAGGTGTGCAAAACTTGTTTTTTTTCTAAAGATGAGACGGAATATAAATTTCAGACAATAGTTATAATCACTTTTACTATTACTTCTCTTTTTTTAAAATAAAAACTAATCTATTGATAAATTAATAAACTTATTAGACTGCAATAATTATAGGGGACATGGGAGAACTATTGTATAGAGACAAATTAAACCCTTCACCTCCCCCCCCTGCACCCTCTCATAACTTTTCAATACTAACATGCACTCTATTTTTTTCAAGTGGAGATTCTTAATAAACATAAAGTGTTTTAGTATAGGTGAAACTGCATTATCTAAAGCATAACAACCCGAGTGGTTTGTAAACTTTCGGTCAAAATAATATTTTATTTTACCATCATTTGCATTTTGATTAGAATGCGTAACATCAGTGTAAATTTTACTTTAAAATTCCAAAATTAATGCTCAAAACAAATATTGCTGAGTTTATTAAAAAATGGGATTTGTCTTAAACTTGTAAACAAATGTTTACCAGAAGTTGATAGTATAATGGAATACGCGTTAGTAAAAAATTACGGTATTCTAGTTATTGAATTTTTTTAACTGGAAGAAGATTAAGTTCTATTTCCGGTTACCGGAATATGCCGTTTTTATCAATAGAAAACTACAAATTTGATATATAAGTGGTATACTGTTAGCAGGTTCAGCAGAGTTATGTAACTATATGCCCGAACAACTAAAACTAAAGTTTTCATGAATTATACATGTGAGTCTACATCTCCTTGCATGTCCATGTGTGTATTTTGTGATATTCGATTGTTTGTGCGTGGATATTTAGAGAAACACGTGTCAGTAAAAATGACCCGGTCTAAAAAATTAATTAATTACTGTTTGGTCCATAAGCATCTGATGTCACGAATTTGCGACATCCTGTAATCAGCATCAAAAGCATTTCCAAATTTCGAAACAACTATATACCTCTATTTCAGAGTCAGAATGATGAGAGAAAATCAGCACAAATAATTTTTTATACGTTTGGAAAATAATTCCGGCATTAAGGGCTTAAAATAACTAAAATTGTATGCTGTGTCACTTCTCATCTAGTAAGTGTATTCAAAACTCCTTTCTTTTTGGTTATTTAAATAGTAGTTCATTATTATATTTATTTTAAAAAATCTATAACAGCTTGTTAATAAAATGTTTTTATGCAATTTTTATGCAAACTGAATTTTCTTTTTAATCGCTTGATAACTGCTCGAATTTTAAAAACAAGTATCTTTGTTTCTTAATAATGATAGCTGTTGGAAACTGAGATTTCATTTCTGTAGTTTTTAAAAAGAAGAATTAATGATTCACATTTTTATACAATTATTTATCACATTAAAAATCTTCACTTGTTTCAATAAGAAACTTTTGCAAGATAAACATAAAAGAGTGTAACACAAAGGTTGGGATGATTAATCAAATACATGGTGTAAACTTTATTGAACGGTAAATTAATAGTATAAAACAAAGTATAATTGATTGAAGATATCAAAATAAAATTATTTACTCAGAGGCGACACAATGTCGAGTGTAACCCGATGTAATAACTGGGGGGGGGGGGTTGTCACCTCACCCCCTTTAACAATTCTATATTTACCATTCGTTATCACATCTCTGCCATTTCCTCAACCCCACCTCGCAAATATGTAATCCGGTGCTAACCTCATCCCCCGTCCCGCCTACTGATCTTACTCTGTACATTCTCTTATCCACATATAATATTTAATTATTCAACAATCGCATCACCAGTACTGCAATTAGTTTAAACACATACACACAATTAAACAACTAAAAATATAAAATTTGCAAACAAACGAAACACGAAACACATAAAAACACTAAAAAAAAAAACCTCCTAAAATAGTCATTTAAAAAGAGGATAAAACAAACCTAAACATACACAGGTTCTTTAGTTTTTAAAGTTAGAACTTAATAAGTATTGTTACATCAGTCTTCAATCCAACACAGGACAGACGGCACCTCCAAGCAATGTTACATAATCACCTGAAGCTACTTCACCTTTTTTGTGACCACCTCTTCCTATTGTGAAAATATCGTTTCAGTAGCTGTACGATAACCAGCTGATAATATCAACACATTGCGGTTTTACTGGAACATAGAATTCTGAGCATCCGACCTGTACGCTTTTTGAGTTGCATAATAATCGAGTGTTTTATTTCCTTTACATGATTCCAGTTTAGAGCCTGGAATATCATGTTCATTATTTTTAAAAATTATACTTTTCTTCCAAGTACTAAAAAAAAATACACAGTCATGTTACCCTTAAAAACTTTCCATTATATATATATATATATATATATATATATATATATATATATATATATATATATATATATATATATATATATATATATATAAGTAAGGTTAAGTCACCTGCACCTTAAAAGCTATATTTAGTTGAATTCCACTCGATAAATTTGCAATTAGTTTAGTCATTATGTATTCAGTACAAATACAATTAAAACTAAAAAGGTAAATCTAGGGAAACAAATAGGACAAAAACGCTGCATAACGTTACCCACCGCCACAAAACACAGCCCTTAACCCAACCCCCAACGATTTTACAAAACGAAATAACCATTCATTAACATTACTTTGTACTTATTTTTAGACAGGCAGCACCAATTCATCTTTCTGTAGTGTAATTGGTATAAAATTTGAACATGTTTCATCAGTCCCCCAGTATTTTATAAAGTTAAAGTACTCTTTAAACGAATACATTTTTATTTGTTGAGCCGGCTCTTTGGTGGGGTGACAACCAAAAATGGTCAACTTTTTCTTGTATGTCAATGCACCGTGCAACTTTCTCTTAAGTGTCCATAACCTTCCCAACAATTTGAATGTGACTTTTTCAACCAAACAGTTTATAATCCACAAATCTCCAACAGTTTGTAATACGTAAGTATTGTTGTCATCACTAAAACTAATTATTTGTTCTGCTGGTCCATTCAATTGTTCTAATTCTGATAATTTCTTTGTTAAAATGTCCAGCTGATGTACTGCAGTTTTCTCTTCGCCATTGACGGTAACAGAACTGAAAATCAGAATCGTTCTGTGATAATGTATAGCCTGTTGTACTTTTATTGTAACTGGTAGCTTTGTTAATTCTTCAACTTTTGGTTTCCGAGATTTAGGGAATATTTGATATATTTCACTAGAACATTTACTAAGAATAAAGATACACTGTTCACATGGCACTAAAATTAACTGCCGTCCTGGTATCTCAGTGATTTTGTTCCAAGCATTTACACAAACAACATACAGAAAGCTGTTTGTTTGAGAGACGTCTTTAACACCACTTGCGTACAAATAAGAGTCAAACACAACTAAATTGACGTCTAGTGATATATCGGTACAGCCTATACTTTTGTAAAGCTTATCTTCAAAAACATGTATGTAATAAAATTCTCCTCTATCTATATTATACTCTACGCCGTAATGCTCCCATTCACTACAGGCTCGATGTATGGCACTTGTTCGCCATTGTCCGTGATTATAATGTGTTGTCTTATACAACACAGCATCAATCAAAATATCTCTAGCTTCAGTGTTGTTGATTATCAATCAATGTTTTAGCAGATCTTTTAGAAGTTGTGTACTCACAAGACACGTCCTCACAGACTTCAATAATGTTGTCAAGACTTGAGTTCTGTGACTTATTTTATTCAACATTTGTTTATTGGCTGCATGAAGACTTTTACCAGATTCATCATTTGAACTATTTGTAGTGTTATCTTTATTGTCAGTGAAAACTTCTTCATATTCAACACTGCATTTCTCTTCAGACCTGTACTCAACCCACTTTAACACTGTTTGTATGACCCAGTCTTCGTTTTCTACTTTTAGGTCCCGAGAATCAATCAATTCATTGAAATCTTTAACTTCGAGCTCCATTATATGCTTGTCGTTCATAATTATGCCAAAGTTATTTAACAGAAAAGATTTTGAAGCATTCAACACTTTTTCGGATTTAAAAGCTTTAGCTGTACTCACAACGTTTTCAATGTTTTCAACAGAAATGGCCTTTGTAGCGAAATCCTCACAGTGTGTAACTATGAAGTCTATCTGTAGTTGATCCGCTGCCTGCCATATGTCTATAAAATTATCTTTCGTCAGAGGAACTTTTCCAGTATACATTGACTTCAAAATGTGTTGAAATGTTTTAAGAGAAATCCCATTGATCGTTACACAACCCTCTTTAGCCTCCTTCATGTCTGTCATTAAAAGTGCTCTGAAGAAATGTGACGACGCTGCCAGAAAAATACGGTGACATGGCAAGGAAACGTCATCAACCTTGACAGTAAAATCCAAAAAAATATTATCCAACAGAAGTTTTTCTGTGTTTTTCAGAACAGTTTGAGAACTGTCATATTCAAAATCCATCATTGAATTAAAACTTAGAAACTGCAAAGCATCTGCAAGTATAGATTTACAATTTTAAAATGTACTACATGTAAGTACTAAAGTAAATAACGTTTTTTAAATTAATACAGGTAAACATAAATGTACTTTCATTATCTAAGCGCAAATATATATTGCTTTTTCATTAGTACTGGAGAGGAGTTTATAAAATGGCCAATGGCTATTTTAAAGTTAATATTCTTTTTTTTTTAAACGAACGTCTGGAAAATGTAAATAGGTCAAATTGTTTACGATTTAATTTTTTTACAATGCTTGTATGTGTGTTTATTTTTATTTTTGTGGATTTATTGCAGTCCGTGAATTTCGATTATAACCATTTTCTAAAGCAGCGATGTCGATAAAAATTTTCAGATACCATTATGTTAAATGACAAAGTAAGAATGTATCATTTTTAATCTAAATAGACAATACTAAATTCAAACGAAAAAGGGAAGACATCAGGACAAATAATTACAAGAACTAATCGCTCGCTTAGCTAGAGGAACAAGGAAAAAAAATTATCACTGCTGATTGTTTTTTTTCTACTGCGAGTCGACTACAGACTATGAAGGGTCAGAAAATTGTCTGTTAGAGATCGCAATCTTACTTTGGTTTTTATCATAATTTAATTCGTATGTGGTGTCAACTCTATTATTAACGAAGCAGTAAAAACATTATGTAAAAACTTACAATTTTAAAAAAATATGAAACGTTTTTTTTTTAAATTAAATATTATTTGTTGCTTATTAAATATCTAACATATATTAGAAGGAAAAACTTTTATTGATAAAAGTAAATTCGTTTTATTGATGAATTTTAAAAACTTTAGTGCCAATAAAAGATTATTATTATACCGTATTATTTATATTTGGTTTTTTTTTCGTATTTTCTATTGCCTATTTAAAACAGAAACATATATACTCTGTTTTTTTACAATATTTATGTTTTTATTAATTTTATTTATAAAGGCCTTGACATCAAAAGCATCTAACTAGGCCTAAATGTAAGGGCAGGCGAGGAAGTGCTCAACGACTTGAGTAGAATCTACTAATTTAAAAAGTTTACGTGTAGAAACTGAAAAGGGAAATTCAATAGCTTTTTTTAATTATTGCTACTTCAATATAGGAACAGTTTTAGAATTCAGTGAGTGTCTATAAGGGAGGAGGGGGGGGGGAGATGTTGTAAAGGTTATTTAAGTGAAACATTCGGTATATCTATACAAGTAAAATAATTATTAGTTTATATTTTTAGCAGTTTCCATAATAGTAGACTAAATTATTTTAAATAAATTACTATATTTACTTCTTATACATTTATTAAACTAATAGTAGACTAAATAATTTTAAATAAATTACTTTTAATGTGTTTTTCATAAACTACTACATTTACTTGTTATACATTTATTAAACTCATTTCTTTATGTGCATAATTGTTTCTCTATCGTTACAAATTTTAAAAAATCGTTTGAACTGTAACTTACCATGCACTGATAAATATTAAATATAATAATTAACCTTTATTGTTAATTAAAGCAAATAGATAAGATAAGATATAAAATCTGAACTATAAATATAAAGCAGTCAGTAAGCTATAGGCCTGGTATATATTACTTGTATAAGAATATTTATATAAAAAGATATTCAATGAGGCATATTGCGTTTAAAAATTGTAAGAAATAAAAACATGAAATTTAATTTCCTCATTTAACACGGGTGCTCTCAAATGGAAGCAACATCTTCTAGAGTTTTAGCATAGGTGTGCAAAAGTCGGTATTTTGTTAATAAAGTGGAATTAATTTTTCTGTTTATTTTTTATTTTTTTACCAATTAGATTAAAAAGAAAGCAATATATGGTTTGAAATATACTAGCTCGCAAGTACAAGAAAGAAAGGTTGTTGACATACTTACAAGCCTTGTGCCTTATAGCAAGTGCAATTATTCGTTCCTCGCTAAATGCTTTGACTCTTAAAAGATTCTCTAAGCTTTTAAATAAAGTTGTCTAGATTAGTTGTATTTATGGCGATATGAATGCTTGTTTATAAAATGTTATAGAAAAATAAAAGAGCACTATATAATGCTACCCTCAAAACACCAACAGCACGTCATTCTTAAAATACACCTACACATCGCCTGCCTTTCCTCATTATCACAGTTGTTTAGACAAATTCGATAAAATCAGTGTAAGACATTAAACAGAAAACCACTTGTTTTTACTTTACTACCCCTGGCAACAACCCTCATAAAATACAATTAAAATATACAATATTAAAAATATCGGAATGTTATCATGTAAGAGTATCATTATAGCTTTTAACACAACATTGAAAACACTTGCAAAGCGTAACGTTAATCACGTTTAAAAAATGATAAAAGTATAAGAAATTGTTACACCATTATACACACACAGCGGTCCTAGGTGCTTTGACCACAGGTGCTTTGACCACAACGGGGCTTTGACCACAGAAGGGGGTTAACCATAGGGGGTTAACCATAATATATAGATTTTAAAAAAAATTATAAACTGTTATTTGATTTAAACTTATGATACAATAAATACGATTTCATACATGTTTCATGAGAGTTAATTAAATAGAAATTTACTAAAAAATGTGAAGAACTATATTTTAGTCTCCACATAACGGCTAGTGCTAAGCCTCATAATGAGACATAACAAGTTTCACAGATAAATAATGTAGACGTACATGAAAATGCATAGCATATATAAAGGATAAAAAACATGCCAACAGTATAGTCAAATAAATAATACTTGTATGGTTAACTAAATGACAGATGAATTAACATATTATTACATCCTGCCGCAATTTAAAAGATAATTACACAGCATTTGAAATTAATCCTTACCAGGTATAAACAAAACGCTTGTTATCAACGCAAGCGTTGGATAAACCACCTGTGGTCAAAGACCCTATGTGTACACAACACCTGTGGTCAAAGCCGGACACAGCGCTTGTGATCGAACACCCGTTGACAAATCACCTGTGGTCAAACAACCGTTGACAAACCACCTGTGGTCAAACAACCGTTGACAAAACATCTGTGGTCAAACAACCGTTGACAAACCACCTGTGGTCAAACAACCGTTGACAAACCACCTGTGGTCAAACAACCGTTGACAAAACACCTGTGGTCAAACAACCGTTGACAAAACACCTGTGGTCAAACAACCGTTGACAAAACACCTGTGGTCAAACAACCGTTGACAAAACACCTGTGGTCAAAGACTTTATGTGGACAAAACACCTGTAGTCAAAGCCGGACACAGCGTTTGTGATCAAACACTCGTTGACAAACCACTTGTGATAAAAGACCATCTGCTGAAAAAACACCTGTGGTCAAAGCCCCTATGGTCAAAGCCCCTCTGTGGTCAAACCCCCTATGGTCAAACCCTCTATGGTCAAAGCATCTGTAGTCAAAGGTCCGCGCACCCACACAGCATATATATAAAGGGTAATGGTGGGTAAGCAGTACCCCCTAAGGAAAAAAAATAATTTAAAAAAAACTTCAACTGGGAAACTGTTTATTTTTGTTTTGAAGCTATCTTTATTGTATATTGGAACTAAAAAACATGGCTTTAATGCGTAAGTATCAAAGAGAAAGGCAGGATAATTAAGACACAAAAATTACAAAACGCTGCTTCTTACTCGCATAAGGACCGAAATACTATCACAAGCGTGGCAAAGAATATAAAGACAATTTGTGCAGCACTAATGTTAGTGTTTATACAACCATATATATATATATATATATATATATATATATATATATATATATATATATATATATATTATAAATACTATATATATATATATAAATACTATATATATATATAAATATATATATAAATTATATATATATATATATATATATATATATATATATATATATATATATATATATATATATATATATATATATATATATATAATTCTCTTCTTGGAGACCACAGAAAACACCAAGCTGTAAGCGCGCTCCCTACCACCCCTACCCCTACATAGTCTGGTGAGCTGTAGTTCACGCTAAATGTTTACAATCGTAGAGCCGGGTTTAGTGACGGCTATTAGTGGCAGATAATGTAGTTTGAAACGATTTTAATCTTAGGGGAGGTAACTAAGAGGAGTTTGCTTTCACGGGGGGGGGGGGGGGGTTGGGGAGGGGAAAGAAGGGGGGAGTTATTGTCCTTAACAATATACTTATAGTGTTTTAAAGCAAGTATTTTCAGTGGCAGTATTGGTACTGTCGAAATCACAAATTATGCATTGCTGAAAAGTAGAAAATAAAACAACTAAATAGCGGCGTACGATACGCCGCGGGTCGGCTCGTTAACTATAATTGTATAACCTTTCTGGTGCAAAATGTTTAGTGCAACGAGCAAACAAAGTTGTCGAGTTAACCCTTATTTCGGCTCGTGTCTTAAAACACCATGCCCAGGAAGGCCAATAAATTGGTCCAATACATCTTACTCTATATAGATAAACAATGTTATATTATATGCCACTAGAAGTATTAATTACTCGCGGTAAGTTCCGGTTATGTCTGCGCCCACAAAAACGCTTTTTGTTATGTTTATCATTTGCAATTTACGACGACAAGAATATATTGAAAATTCCTACAATCGTCAATCTACTAAGATCTATGTCCACCCCTAGCAATGTCTGAAAAAAGGTCTACTTATTGTAAAGACTGGCATAAAAAGAACTATCGCCGATGATTCATTAAAATAATAAACTCAATCTTGTTTTTATATTTGTTGTCTTCATTTTTCGTTTAGACTCTCTTGTGTGTACATTTAGTCCAGGGGAATGAGGTTTAATTGAAAGAGTTGAGAAATCTTTGCCAGCAATTTTTTAAAGTTTTATGTAGCTATTTTTTTTTCTCCGGCGAACTGAAAAGTAAACTCTTAACTGTCTTTGATCCTTTCTTCATTATGACCCAAACAACTTCTCTGTATAACCGAAGAGCTTTTTGATACCTCCATTTCTTACAAAAACAAGGCAAACATATCCTCTACGGCACTGCACAGTTAGAAAGACAGCTTAACATTACTTCATACATTGACAAAACACAAAAACTGACTTACCTTTTCTATTTTACGATCGATTCCAATATTTTTTGGTCAGAACATATATTCTATAATCTAGAACAATTTAAACAAGTTCCCGCGATTTTCTGTCGGTTAGGGAAAGCATAATAGAGGTGGTACGAGTTGTCAGCCGGTACGGCTTACCTACCTTTACCCTAGAGCAAATATAAAATCCGCCAGTACGATAAAATGTTTAAACATACGCACAAAATAGTAAATATTAACACCTAGCCTAAAATAACCATATAACTAAAATTCAACCTTTAATTTATATGAATCGTGACAGGTTTTACCTGAGTGTATGACGTAACCTACCTATGCCCCTACCCGGTCATTAGCACCCTAATCAATTACCTCTTCTCAATAACCCTACAACAACAAAAAACATATTATACCAATATATATATCCCGTTTTTTCATCATTACCTTCTCCAAATTTCTAACCCTGCTCCTAACCAAAACAAAATACTTTTCCCGAAAATAACCGATTTATTTCAGGTGTAATGAACAGCGTGGCAGTTATCCCCCACTTTGTTTTTATAGATATAGATCAGGGGTCTCCAAACTACGACTCGCGGGCCGGATGCGGCCCGCAAGTTCTCTCATCCGGTCCGCGGAGATCTTTTTGTCTACGGGAAAAAAAAAAAGTTCATCAAGGACCTCAATCTGCAGTTTCAGCACCGTTTTTCTCAATTGGATTCAAGGGCAGAAGAAGTGAGACTGTTTCAAAACCCATTTGAAGCTAATGTGGCCAGTTACCTAGATGAACTACATAATACTTTTTATAAGTTTTAAAAAAATAAGTTTTTGCCCTAGGAAGACTTTCCTAATATTAAAACTTTTGCATTAAAGTACCTTTCAAATTTTGGAACAACATACCAGTGTGAACAAATATTTTCAAGAATGAATTAAGTGAAGAACAATTTGAGAACCAACTTGGACATCGAGTGTGTTGTCGGCAACCGCCAGTATTGCTTTCAGACTTTTTTCTCCGGGGAGGGGTTGGGGGACACTTGTATATATTCATCCGAGGTAAAAACACTACAGGTGATGATATCACCTGTAATCAGTGGCGTAGGCAAGGGAGTGAGGGGGGTTATAACCCCTCCCATGGACTCCTATATATATATATATATATATATATATATATATATATATATATATATATATATATATATGATTGTATAAATATGGAAAAATGTTTGGACCCCTCCAATGACCAATTCTTGGCTACGTCACTGCCTATGATCAAAGCAATCTTTGAAAAAAACACCAGCGGTCAAAGTAACAGTGATCAAACCACTTATGGTCAAAGCCACGCTATGGACAAATTAGATATGATCAACCACATATGGGCAAAATTACGCTGTGAACAAAGCGCATATGATCAACCACCTAAAGTTAAAACGCCTGTGGTTGAAGACCCGTGTACCAAAACAACGTGTGTCAACAAAAACATTATAATTAACTTAAGGTAGGTATTATAATTAAAACTAAAATAATTATCACCATCATTGGAAGGTGGATCATGTTTTTATTAATTCACATGCTAAATGACGAAAAATAAAACAATTCTTATACCTGCTAAATTTGTTTTTAATTGCGCTATAACTTTTAATTCTTTAGTGTAAAAGACATGTATCCCTATTGGTTCATTGTAATAGTTACCGAAAACTAAGAAGCCATATTTGTTATTTAATTCCTAAGAGAAATATCCATCGCTCTTTTCCCACAAATATTTACAGCATTTAAAATTAACTAATGTCTGAAAGGGAAATATAAATATTAATCAGTATAACACAAGGCTTGTGGTAAACTTTATTGAATGGTAAATTAAAAGTATCAAAAAAGTATACTTGATTTAAAATATCAAAACTAAAATCGTTATTTTGTAACAGTGGACACTAAGTCGGATGTCATGTCACCCGGTGCGCTATTCTGGGGTGTGACCCACCCACTTCAGCAATTTTACAATTTTATTCGGTATCACCAATCTGCACTACAATTTATTCACTCTCTGAATGGCGTCATTCCCCTACCTGTCCTGCTCTACACATTCTAATAATAAAAGTTTTTACCAGTGCTAACATTTAAACGCTGTTATCAATTTTTAACAATACGAGTTAAAACAACTTTGAAATACTACCAGCATTGCAGTAGAACTCTATAAATGTATTTTAAACTAACCACAAAAAATAGAAGTTTTAAAAATCAACGAAACACACCAAAACGTACTTAGATTATTTAGCGTTTGAATTGAATACCTAATAAGTATTGTTACATCACGAAAAGACATCAGTTCCCCCCTGGACTGACAGCATCTTCTTGCAGTGTTACATGATTAAAATGGAGCAACTTTATCCTTTTTATGGCCACCTCTCCCTATTGTGCGCATTTCTTTATGACAGCTAAACGACAGCCAAATACTATTCCCAACACGTAAACGTTTTTCGGAAACATACAATTGTTAGCATGCGACCGGTATACTTTTTCCGTACGAATTTTGCATCAATGTTCGAGCACTTAATTTGCTTTGCATAACTACACTTTTGAAAGCTGGAATATATTGATCAGGTTGTGTTTTTTGTTTTAATTAGGCCTATACTTTTGTTAAAAATAATAAATAAATGAATAATCACAACGTGTGATTCTTTAAAAGTGTTTGTACTACATATAAATATAAAAGTAATTTTAGCCCCCCTGCATGTAAATAAAGCATTAATGTTTATTTAAATTTCACCAATTCAGAGAGCTATTAGTTTACTCCATATGCATCGAGTGCACAAATTACTAAGTAAATCTTTGGAAAGTAATGAAACAAAAAGATTATATAACTTTTCAACAGCCAAAAAAAATCCAGCCCCAACCCTTCTGCCAATCACTTTACAAAATGCAATAGGACTACTTTGTAATTATTTTTTTGAGAGAAGCCATTTCATCTTTCGGTAGTGTAACTGGTATAAAATTTGAACATGGTACATTAACCCCCAAGTATGTTATGCTGTTAAAGTACTCTTTAAACGAAGGCAGCCTTTTTTGATCAGCAGGCTCTTTCGTTGGGTCAGAACCTAAGACAATCAATTTTTTCCTATATGTGATTGCACCGTACAAATTTCTCCTAACAGTCCACAACCTTCCCAACGATATGAATTTGACTTTTTCAGCTGAATAGTTTAAGCTCCACAAATCTCCAACAGTTTGTAATACGTAAGTATTGTTGTCATCATTGAAACTTATTATCTGCTCTGCTGGTCCATTCAATGATTCTAACTCTGTTAATTTGTTTGTTAGAATGTCCAGCTGATGAACTGCTGTTTTCTCTTCACCACTCATGGTAACAGAACTGAAAATCAGTACCTTCCCCTGATAATGTACAGCCTGTTGTACTTTTATTGTCTCTGGAAGCTTGGTAAATTCTTCAACTTTGAGTTTACTGCTTTTAGGGAATAGTTGATATATTTCAGTAGAGCATTTGCTTAGAATAAAGATACACTGTTCATATGGCACTAAAATTAACTGCCGTCCTGGTATCTCAGTGATTTTGTTCCAAACATTTCTACAAAAAACATACAGACAGCTGTTTGTTTGAGATTCGTCTTTAACACCACTGGCGTACAGATAGGAGTCGAACACAACTAAAGTTACGTCCAGAGATATATCGCTACAGCTTGCAAATTTGTAAAACTTTTCTTCACATGCATTTATGCAATTAAAAATTGTGTTTATTACATATACAACACCGTAATGCTCCCATTCACTAAAGGCTCGATGTATGGCACTTGTTCGCCATTGGCCGTGGTTATAATGTGTTGTCTTATACAATACAGCATCAATCAAAATATCTCTAGCTTCAGTGTTGTTGATAATCAATCGATGTTTTAGCAGATCCTTTAGAAGTGGTGTACTTACAAGACACGTCCTCACTGACTTCAATAATGTTGTCAAGGCTTGAGTTCTGTGATTTATTTTATTCAACGTTTGTTTATGGACTGCGGTAAGACTTTTGCCAGATTCATTAATAGAACTATTTTCTTTTGAAGTGTTATGTTCTATGTCAGTGTAAACGTATTCATATTCAACACTGCATTTTTCTTTAGGCCCGTAATCAACCCACTTTAGCACTGTTTGTATGACCCAGTCTTCGTTTTCTACTTTTAGGTCCCGAGAATCAATCAATTCATTAAAATCTTTGCCTTCAAGCTCCATTATAGGCTTGTCGTTCATAAGTATGCGAAAGTTATTTAACATAAAAGATTTTAAAGCATCCAACACTTTTTCGGATTTAAAAGCTTTAGCGGTATTAATAACGCTTTCAATGTTTTCAACAGAAATGGCCTTTGTAGCGAAATCCTCACAGTGTGTAACAATAAAGTCTATCTGTAGTTGATCTGCTGCCTGCCATATGTCTATAAAATTATCTTTCGTGAGAGGAACTTTTCCAGTATACATTGACTT
The DNA here is from genome assembly GCF_028476545.2 of Physella acuta. Lineage (NCBI taxonomy): Eukaryota > Metazoa > Mollusca > Gastropoda > Physidae > Physella > Physella acuta. The sequence goes on along the minus strand of NW_026732099.1, from coordinate 987,952 downwards.
CAAAATGTGTTGAAATGTTTTAAGAGAAATCCCATTGATCGTTACACAACCCTCTTTAGCCTCCTTCATGTCACTCATTAAAAGTGCTCTGAAGAAATGTGACGACGCTGCCAGAAAAATACGGTGACATGGCAAGGAAACGTCATCGACCTTGACAGTAAAATCCAAAAAAATATTATCCAACAGAAGTTTTTCTGTGTTTTTCAGAACAGTTTGTCATATTCAAAATCCATCATTGAATTAAAACTTAGAAACTGCAAATCATCTGAAATTATAGATTTACAATTTTCAAATGTATTACGTGTAAGTACTAAAGTAAATACTTTTTGGTTCTTTTTAAATAATACAGGTAAACATAAATGCACTTTCCTTATCTAAGCGCAAATATATATTGCTTTTTCATTAGTATTGGAAAAGAGTTTATAAAGTGCAGGCCCAATGGCTATTTTAAAGTTAAAATTCTTTTGTTTTAAACGAACGTCTGGAATATGTAAATATGTCAAATTGTTATAAGGCTGCATTTTTTTATGTGTGTGTTTATTTTTATTTTTTATGGTTTTTTTGCAGTCCGTGAATCTCGATTATAACCATTTTCTAAAGCAGCGATGTCAATTAAAATTTTCAGATACCATACTGTTAAATGACAAAGTAAGAATGTATCATTTTTAATCTAATTAGACAATACTAAATTCAAACAATAAAAGGGAAGACATCAGAACAAATTACAAGAGCTAAACGCTCGCTTAGCTAGAGGAACAAGGAGAAAAAAGTATCACTGCTAATTGGATTTTTGACTGCGAGTCGACTACAGACTATGAAGGGTCAGAAAATTGTTAGAGATCGCTATCTAACTTTAGGGTTATATCATATTTTAAGACGTATGTGGTGTCGACTCCATTATTAACGAATTATTTAAAGAACTAAATAAAGAAATGATAAGAACTTACAATTTAAAAAAAAAATTAGGAAACTTTAGTTTTTTATATCAAATATTATTTCTTGCTTATTAAATATGTAACATATTTTATAAAGAAAAGCTTTTATTGATGACAGCAAATTCATTTTATTGTTAATTTTTTTAAACTTTAGTACCAATTAAAGCTTATACAGTTTTATTTATATTGTTTAATTTTTCACTTTCCTTTTTTTTTGATTGCCATTTAAAACAGAATCATATATACACTGGGTATTTGTTACAATAGTTATGTATTTTTTAAATTTTATTTATAAGAGCCGTGTCTTATAACGCATCTCCACGTGTGGTTTTTAAACCTACTAAAGATTCTTTTTTTAACTAGGCCTACAGGGAACTAGATGGCGAGGAAGTTATCAACGACTGAAGTAGAATTTACTAATTAAAACAGTTTACGTGTAGAAATTGAAATGGGAATCTCAATAGCTTTTTTTTGTTAACTTCAATAAAGGAAAAGTTTTAGAATTTAGGGAGAGGCTATAAACGAGGGGGGATGTATTTAATCTTCATGTAAGTGAAACATTTGATATAACTATACAAGTAAAATAATTATTAGTTTATATTTTTAGCTGCTTCCATAAAAGTAGACTAAATAATTTTAAATATTTTACTTTTAATGTGTTTTTCATAAGCTACTGTATTTAATAGTTATCATTTTTTAAACTTATTTTCTTTCGTTAAAAATGAAACAAAATAACGTTTTAACTGTAACTTACCATTCACTGATAAATATTAAAGATAATAATTAAACATTTATTGTTAACTAAGCAAAATATATATAAGATCTGAACTATAAATATATAGCAAACAATAAGCTATAGGCCCTGTATATTGCTTGTATAAGAATATTTGTATAAAAAGATATTAAATGAAGCCTACTGCGTTTAAAAATTATAAGAAATAAAAAACATGAAATTTAATTTCCTCATTCAACACCGGTGCTGTCAAATGGAAGCAACACAATTTTTTCTATAATTTTAGCTTCGGTGTGCAAAAGTCGTTTTTTTTGTAAATATGCGACTGAATATCAATTTCAGACAATAGTTATAATTATTATCATTATTACTTCTTTTTTAGGGGGTCGAGTCGGTAAAGCTCATGGTTGCTAAACCGAAAACTCTCGAGTTCGAACCCTCGGGCAGATGAGGCTCGTTAGCTGGGGACAGCCACTCTTCTAGGAGAGACAACTGCTGCTTTGTAGTTTGTTCTTGGTGGGACAAAGGCTATGGAAGCAAATCCAAAAAGAAAAGCAGGCTGAAATCGGAGTCAATGACCTCAATGGCGCATAACCAGTTGGCACATATCTTTAATTGTGATGGAGGCGTGGTCGAGTCGACAAAAGCTCATGGTTGATAAATTCGAAAAAAAAGTCTCGTGTTCAAACCCTCTGGCAGATAATGGCTCGATCCCTTCCAACACTAAAAATTAAGAACGAAGAAGAAGTAGAAGACTTCTTTTTTTAAATAGTAAAACTAATGTATTGATAAATTAATAAACTTTGTCAACTACAATGATTATGGGAGACAGGGGAGAACTATTGTACAGAGACGGATGACATCCCTCCCTTCTTCCCACTCTCACGTTTAACACTAAGACTAACATGCACTCTATTTCTTTCTCGTATACACAGTATAAAGGAAGTAATGCATAAAATACAAATAACATTTTGACAGTTTTCACCGATTTACACCTCAGTACTTCATCACACACGTTGAAGAATTTACAAAGCTTCCAGATACAATAAAAGTACAACATGCTACAACTTATGAACGGACAATTCTGATTTTCAGTTCTGTTACCGTCAATGGTGAAGAGAAAACTGCAGTTCATCAGCTGGACATTCTAACAAAAAAATTAAGTGAGTTAGAACAATTGAATGGACCAGCTGAACAGATAATAAGTTTCAGTGATGACAACAATACTTACGTATTACAAACTGTTGGAGATTTGTGGATTATAAAGTGTTTAGTTGAAAAAGTCACATTCAAATTGTTGGGAAGGTTATGGACAATTAAGAGAAAGTTGTACGGTGCATTGACATACAAGAAAAAGTTGACCATATTTGGTTGTAACCCCACCAAAGAGCCGGCTCAACAAATAAAAATGTCTTCGTTTAAAGAGTACTTTAACTTTATAAAACACTGGGGGACTGATGAAACATGTTCAAATTTTATACCAATTACACTACAGAAAGATGAATTGGTGCCTGCCTAAAAATAAGTACAAAGTAATGTTAACGAATAGTTATTTCGTTTTGTAAAAGCGTTAGGAGTTGGGTTAAGGGCTTTGTTTTGTGGCGTTGGGTAACGTTATGCAGCTTTTTTTGTTGTATTTGTTTCCCTAGATTTACCTTTTCAGTTATATTTTATTTTTACTAAATACATAATGACTAAACTAATTGCAAATTTATTGAGTGGAATTCAACTAAATATAGCTTTTAAGGTGCAGGTGACTTTATATATAATGGCAAGTTTTTAAGGGTTACATGCCTGTGTATATTTTTTTAGTACTTCCAACAAAACTGTAATATTAAAAAATAATGAACAAGATATTTCAGGCTCTAAACTGGAATCATGTAAAGGAAATAAAACACTCTATTATTTATCAAAAAGCGTACAGGTCGGATTCTCAGAATTCTATGTTCCAGTAAAACCACAATATGTTGATATTATTAGTTGGTTATCGTACAGCTACTGAAACGATATTTTCACAATAGGAAGAGGTGGCCACAAAAAAAGGTGAAGTAGCTTCAGGTGATTATGTAACATTGCTTGGAGGTGCCGTCTGTCCAATGTGGGATTGAAGACTGATGTAAAAATACTTATTTAGTTCTAAATTCAAACACTAACGAATCTGTGTATGTTTAGGTTTGTTTTATACTTTTTTTAAATGTCTATTTTAGTAGGTTGTTTTTTTAGTGTTTTTATGTGTTTCGTGTTTTGCTTGTTTGCAAATTTTATATTTTTAGTTGTTTAATTGTGTGTATGTGTTTAAACTAATTGCAGTACTGGTGATGCGATTGTTGAATAATTAAATATTATATGTGGATAAGAGAATGTACAGAGTAAGATCAGTAGGCGGGACGGGGGATGAGGTCAGCACCGGATTACATCTTTGCGAGGTGGGGGTTGAGGAAATGGCAGAGATGTGATAACGAATGGTAAATATAGAATTGTTAAAGGGGGTGAGGTGACAACCCCCCCCCCCCAGTTATTACATCGGGTTACACTCGACATTGTGTCGCCTCTGAGTAAATAATTTTATTTTAATACATTCAATCAATTATACTTTGTTTTATACTTTTAATTTACCGTTCAATAAAGTTTACAACATGTATTTGATTAATCATCCCAAGCTTTGTGTTACACTCTCTTATGTTTATCTTGCAAAAGTTTCTTATTGAAACAAGTGAAGATTTTTAATGTGATAAATAATTGTATAAAAATGTAAACCATTAATTCTTCTTGTTAAAAACAACAGAAATGAAATCTCAGTTTCCAACAGCTATCATTATTAAGAAACAAAGATACTTGTTTTAAAAATTCGAACATTTATCAAGCGATTAAAAAGAAAATTAATTTTGCAAAAAATTGCATAAAAACATTTTAATGACAAGCTGTTATTGATTTTTTTAAATAAATATAATAATGAACAACTATTTAAAGAACCAAAAAGAAAGGAGTTTTGAATACATTTACTAGATGAGAAGTGACACAGCATGTAATTTTAGTTATTTTAAGCCCTTAATGCCGGAATTATTTTTCAAGCGTATAAAAAATTATTTGTGCTGATTTTCTCTTATCATACTGACACTGAAATTGAGGTATATAGTTGTTTCGAAATTTGGAAACACATTTGATGCTTATTACCGGATGTCGCGAATTCGTTACTTCAGGTACTTATGGACCAAACAGTAATTGATTAATTTTTTTTAGACAGGGTCATTTTTACTGACACGTGTTTCTCTAAATATCCACGCACAAACAATAGAATATCACAAAATACACATATGGACAAGCAAGGAGATGTAGACTCACATGTAAAATTCATGAAAACTATAGTTTTAGTTGTTCTGGCATATAGTTACATAACTCTGCTAAACCTGCTAACAGTATACCACTTACATATCAAATTTGTAGTTTTCTATGAAAATGGCATATTCCGGTAACCGGAAATAGAACTTAATCTTCTTCCAGTTAAAAAAGTCAATGACTAGAATACCGTAATTTTTTTACTAACGCGTATTCCATTATACACGCGAGTTCCTATCAACTTCTGGTAAACATTTGTTTACAAGTTTAAGACAAATCCCAATTTTTAATAAACTCAGCAATATTTGTTTTGAGCATTAATTTTGGAATTTTAAAGTAAAATTTACACTGATGTTACGCATTCTAATCAAAATGCAAATGATGGTAAAATAAAATATTATTTTGACAGAATTCTTACAAATGGTTATGCTTTAGATAATGCAGTTTCACTTATATTAAAACACTTTATGTTTATTAAGATTCTCCACTTGAAAAAAATAGAGTGCATGTTAGTATTGAAAAGTTATGAGAGGGTGCAAGGGGGGGGGGGGGGGGGTGAAGGGTTTAATTTGTCTCTATACAAAAGTTCTCACATGTCCCCTATAATTATTGCAGTTGAATAAGTTTATTAATTTATCAATAGACTAGTTTTTATTTTTAAAAAAGAGTAGTAATAGTAACAGTGATTATAACTATTGTCTGAAATTTATATTCTGTCTCATCTTAAGAAAAAAAACAAGTTTTGCACACCTAAGCTGAAACTTTAGAAAAAAGTGTGTCACTTCCAGTTAACAGCACCCGTGTTGAATGAGGAAATTCCATTTCATGTTTTTATTGCTATTAATTTTAAAACGCTGCAGGCTTCATTGAAAATCTTGTTATACAAATATTTGTATACAAGCAATATACCGGGCCTATACCTTACTGATTACTAGATCTATATATTTATAGTTCAGACCTTATATCTCTTTGCTTAGTTAACAAGAAAAGGTTAATTATTATCTTTAATATTTATGAGTGTATAGTGTATGGTAAGTTACAATTTAAACCTTATGTTGTTGTTTTTTCAATTTTAACGAAAGAAAACAAATACACACATAAATAATTTAATTGAATAACTGTATTACCAGTAAAAAATAGTAGTTTATGGAAAAGACAACAGAAGCAATATATTTGATATTGTTTTGTCTACTTTTATTGAATCAGCTAAAAATAAAATCTAATATGTATTTTCTTGTATCGGTATAATAATTGTATCAGTTACATAAAGATTACATATATCTATCCCCTCACTTATAGCCCCTCCCTAAAATCTAAAACATTTCCTTAATTGAAGTAGCAATAACAAAAAAAAAGCTATTGAGATTACCATATCAATTTCTACACGTAAGCTGTTTTAAATAAGTAAATTCTACTTCAGTCGTTGATAAATTCCTCGCCATCTATTTCTCTGTAGGGCTAGTTAAAAAAATCGTATGTAGGTTTAAAACCCACACGTGGAGCCCACACGTGGTGCTGCGTTATGTGTCACGGCTTTATAAATAAAATATAAAAAAATAATAATTAGTGTAAAAAATTAATAAATAAATGAAACGAATTTGCTTTCATCAATGAAAGCATTTCCTTCTCAAATATGTTACATATTTAAAAAGCAATAAATAATTTTAAGATTATAAAAAACTTTCATAATTTTCTTTTTTAAATTGTAAAGTTTAAAAAAAACCTTTTTTTTATTCGTTAATAATGGATTCGACACCAAATGCGACTTAAAATATGATATAACCCTATAGTTAGACTGCGATTTCCAACAGAAAATGTATTTGACCCTTTATAGTCTGTAGTGGACTCGTAGTCAAAAAAAAAATCAGCAGTGATAACTTTTTTTAGTGTTCCTCTAGTGATCAGCACTTGTAATTTGTCTTAATATCCCCCCTTTATTGTTGGAATTTATTAATGTCTAATTACATTGAAAATGAGATATTATTACTTTGTCATTTGAAAGTAATTTATCTGAAAATTTTAATCCACATCGATGCTTTAGAAAATTGTAACATCGAGATACACGGTTTGCAAAAAGTCCAGAATAAAAGAAACACACGTGCAAGAATTGTAGACAAAAAAAAAAGCTTATACAAATCTAACCTATTTACATTTTAGCTTTTTAACTTCTAAATATCCACGAAAAAGCAAAAATTACGTGCGCTCAGATAAGGAAAGTACATTCACGTTTACCTGAATTATTTTAAAAACAAAATGTATTCATTGTAGTACTTACAACCAATACTTTTAAACATTTTAAAACGTTATTTTCAGATGCTTTGCAGATTCTAAGTTTAAATCCGATAATGGATTTTGAATATGACAGTTCTCAAACTGTTCTGAAAAACACAGAAAAACTTCTGTTGGATAATATTTTTTTGGATTTTACTGTTAAGGTTGATGACGTTTCTCTGCAATGTCACCGTATTTTTCTGGCAGCGTCGTCACATTTCTTCAGAGCACTTTTAATGACGGACATGAAGGAGGCTAAAGAGGGTTGTGTAACGATCAATGGGATTTCTCTTAAAACATTTCAACACATTTTAAAGTCAATGTATACTGGAAAAGTTCCTCTCACGAAAGATAATTTTATAGACATATGGAAAGCAGCGGATCAACTACAGAAAGATTTTATTATGCAAAACTGTGAGGATTTCGCTGCAAAGGCCATTTCCGTTGAAAACTTTGAAAGCGTAGTGAATACAGCTAAAGCTTTTAAATCCAAAAAAGTGTTGAATGCTTCAAAATCCTTTATGTTAAATAACTTTGGCTTAATTATGAACGACAAGCCTATAATGGAGCTCGAAGTTAAAGATTTCAATGAATTGATTGATTCTCGGGATCTAAAAGTAGAAAATGAAGACTGGGTCATACAAACAGTGCTAAAGTGGGTTGAGTATGTGCCAGAAGAAAAATGCATTGGTGAAAAAGAAGACGTTTATGCTGACATAGAACATAACACTTCAAAGAAAAATAGTTCCAATAATAAATTTGACAGAAGTCTTACCGCAGTCCATAAACAAACGTTGAATAAAATAAATCACAGAACTCAAGCCTTGACAAAATTATTGAAGTCTGTGAGGACGTGTCTTGTGAGTACACCACTTCTAAAAGATCTGCTAAAACATCGATTGATAATCAACAACAGTGAAGCTAGAGATGTTTTGATTGATGCTGTGTTGTATAAGACAACACATTATAACCAGGGACAATGGCGAACAAGTGCCATACATCGAGCTTCTTGTGAATGGGAGCATTACGGTGTTGTGTTGTATAAAATACATAGAACAATTTATTACATAAATGCATACGAAGATAAGCTATACAAATGTATAAGCTGTAGCGATCTGTCCATAGACTTATCTCTAGTTGTGTTTGACTCTTATCTGTACGCCAGTGGTGTTAACGACGGAGCTCAAACAAACAGCAGTTTGTACGTTTTGTATCGAAATGTTTGGAGCAAAATCACTGAGATACCAGGACGTCAGCTAATTTTAGTGCCATATGAACAATGTCTCTTTACTCTTAGTAAATGTTCTAATGAAATAAATCAAATATTTCCTAAAAACAGTAAACCAAAAGTTGAAGAATTTACAAAGCTTCCAGAGGCAATAAAAGTACAACATGCTATACATTATCAGAGGATGATTCTGATTTTCAGTTCTGTTACCGTCAATGGTGAAGAGAAAACTGCAGTTCATCAGCTGGACATTTTAACAAAGAAATTAACAGAATTAGAACAATTAAATGGACCAGCGGAACAGATAATAAGTTTTAGTGATGACAACAATACTTATGTATTACAAACTGTTGGAGATTTGTGGCTTATAAGTAGTTCAGTTGAACCAGTCACATTCAAAATGTTGGGAAGGCTATGGACTATTAAGAGAAAGCTGTACGGTGCATTGACATACAAGAAAAAGTTGACTATCTTTGGTTCTGACCCCACCAAAGAGCCAGCTGAACAAAAACTGCTGTATTCGGTTAAAAAGTACTTTAACTTTATAAAATACTGGGGGACTGATGAACAATGTTCAAATTTCATACCAGCTACTCTATTGAAAGAAGAAATTGTGCCTTTCGGAACATAATTACAAACTATTGCTATAATTGCTATTGCATTTTGGAAGGGTTTGGGGGCTGTGTTTTGTGGCGGAGGGTCAGTTTATATAGCTTTTTTGTTTGATTTGTTTCCTAAGATTTACGGTTTCAATTTTTTATAGTTGTGCTGCATACATTTATACTAAAATAATATCACTGATTGGTTGGATTTCAAGTAAATAATGCTTCATTTAGATTTGTTTACAAAGTAAATCTTCAAAGGGTAACACAATTGTGAATATTATTTTTGCAGTCCTTTAAAAATGTATTATTAAAAAAAATCTTACTGATCAAAATATATCAGGCTCTGAAATTGGAATAATGCAAAACAAATAGTGTTAAATTATAGATACGTGCACATGGGTAATAATTATAGGACAAAAAGTATAGGTCGCTCTCTCAGAACTGTGTGTTACAGAGAAAAAGCTACGTGTTGAGATAATTAGATGGTTGTCGTACAGCCGCTTAAAATGTATGCCCACGACAAGGAGTGGTGGCCACACAAAAAATTTAAGTTGTTCTAGCTAATCAAGAAACACTTCTAGGAGGTGCCGTCTTCCCGGTGGTTGACTGAAGACTAATCGTGATTTAACAATAATTTTTAGGTACTCAATTTAAACGCCAAAGAATCTGTGTGTTTAGGTGTGTTTTAGCATTTTTATCATTTATAATTTTGTAGGTTGGTTATTAATGTTTTGATGTGTTACGTGTTTTTATGTTCAAATATTTATATTTTTAGGAGGTTAACAGTTTGAATATATTTATTTTTACTCTGAATATTAGTAATTCATAGTAGTGTAAATATTGGTGGTGAGAGTTTTGAGTAATCAATAATTAATTATTTTGTGTGTGTTAATTAGTTTTATTATCAGAATGTATAGAGTAGGATCAGTTGGCAGGGCGGGGGATGAGGTAAGCACGGATGGCACCTTGGGGGGGGGGGGGGGGGAGGTGAATAAATATTAGGGCAGATATGTGATAACGAATGGTAAATATAGAATTGTTAAACGGAGTGGGGTTACAACCCCAGTTATTACATCGGCTGACACTTGTCATTGTGTCGCCTCTGAGTAAATAATTTTATTTTGATACTTTCAATCAATTATACTTTGTTTTATACCTTTAATTTACCGTTCAATAAAGTTTACACCACAAGCATTTTGTTGCAGTTATTCTTATGTATGTGTATCTTTAAGACATTCCTTATTTTAAAAAAAAAGTGAAGAATAATAATGTTGTAAATATTTATGTCAACAGGAAAATAGCACATTCTCTTTTGCTAACAACAAAGAAACGAATTCTCAGTTTTCAACTAAGAGCAAGGAAAGGTGATGTAAACAAAATTACTAAAATGCTTACTTTTAAACCTAATTCTATAATATTTAGCATATAGTTATAACACAAAGAGTTATGCCTAAAAATCAAAAAATAAGCTGAAAAATTCCTGCCGTTTCCATGGGGATAGCGGCCATCATGGATTTTGACAAATTGTTAGGTTTTACTTCCTTGTGGAAAGAACTAGGTTTTGCACTTTTGTTCGTATCTGCATCAGAACCGTTTCATTTGACTTTTTCGGTTGACAAAATTCCACATATTGTATTATTAATCTGTTTAACTTGAATTTTATAGCAATATTTTATAAAATTTGCGTAATAAGTAGAAAATTACTCCCAACTTCATATAGGCTAGAAATAGTCAAAGAAATAATTTCTAGTAATATAATAGTAATTTAGCAAACATGCTTATTTTTATCTTGGATTAGTAGAGTCAGGGTGTTGTGGTGATTGAGGATATTATATTATTTTATATAAATAAATTACTATGCTATACACCATAAGTCATTACTGTGTATTTTTATCATGCAAAACAACTGTTCTGACTTTTATTGCTTTAATCTCCCTGGCCATTCCGCTTGATTTCAAGGAGTGGTTGAGGGCAGTTTGTGAAAATATTTGAATTGATAAAATAATTCTGAACAGCTTTTTAACGGCTTATATTCGATACAAACATAAAAAATGAGTGTAATTTCTGGTTCCAAAACGGCTTTAAAGTTTACAAATGTAAATTTAAGTTTATCGCTTGCCATATTTAAAAAATACTTTTTTTTTCAAAACTTTAATATTATAACATAGACTTTTTATGCCTATTTTGTTGGAGTAAATTCTTCCCCACATTACAATAAAGAACAAACAAAAATAAGAGATCGATTCAAATAAACTGATATGTATTAGTACGATAGTATGGTAATAAATATTGTTCATTCTTAACGGTAAATATGAAATCAAATTTACAAGAATAGTAACTGTACGGAAGTCAATGATACTAATACCAACACATAATAAGATTAAATGCAAACAGTAATACTTAAAGTAAAATCGTTTACTTTATGTTAAAAAGAAAGAGAAAAAAAAACGATATTAAAATAAATCACACATATAAACCTACATTTGTACTTTCTAGTGTACAAACAGGAAATATTTTAATCGTTCCGAACAAATGAACACATATTTTGACAATTTTCGCCGTTTTACACTTTCTACTACATGGTAGGAACTATAAAGGATGCATTGAAATTGATTAAAAATATATATTGATTTTGACTAAATTTTAGATCTTACTTTCTTCTGTAACGAACTAGATTTTGCAATTCTGTTTGTGTCTGCTTATGTGCATGCAAATAGGATAACATGAGAATCGTTTCAGTTGAGTTTTTCAGGTGATGAAATTTTATATAAAGGTGTTACATCAAATTCGTGGTTTATATAAAAAATTTGCATATTTAGCTAAACGGAAATGGTACTTAATCTTCCAGTTAACAGAAACCTGGAGTGATCTCTCCTAAACTTTTTCGAACATTCTTATAAAACATTACGGTGGGTGGCAACGCGGGATATAGACATGATTTTTAATCCATTTTTAATTACTTAAATTTTTTAAAATAGAATACTATCTCGTATACAAAAAGAATTGCGCACTATACTTATATGTGAAATGTCTTTTATCTATCTGAAACAGTACTCAAGCTATAGCCTTTTAAAAAACTAAAAGTAGAATAAGTACCACTTTCGGTTGTCGGAAAGCGCTGATAAGTTAATACAGAACTACAAATTTGATATAATATTTATATATGAAATTTCATCAAACTAGCTGTAACTGTACTCACATTATCGTGTTGACAGACACACATCGACACACAAACACACAAGGACAGAACTGCAAAACCCAGTTTTTCTGACTTGAATACTCATAAAACACCCGATTTAAATTAGTCCCCTTTACTACGTGTGTGATGAAGTACTGAGGTATAAAACGGTAAAAACTGTCAAAATGTTATGTGTATTTTATGCATTACTTCCTTTTTACTGTGTATACCAGAAAGTAATAGAGTGCATGTTAGTCTCAGTGTTAAACGTGAGGGTGGAAAGAATGAGGGATGTCATCCGTCTCTGTACAATAGTTCTCCCCTGTCTCCCATAATCATTTTAGTTGACAAAGTTTATTAATGTATCAATACATTAATTTTACTATTTAAAAAAAAAAAGTCTTCTACTTCTTTTTCGTTCTTAATTTTTAGTGTTGGAAGGGATCGAGCCATTATCTGCCATAGGGTTTGAACACGAGACTATTTTTCGAATTTATCAACCATGAGCTTTTGTCGACTCGACCACGCCTCAATCACAATTAAAGATATGTGCCAACTGGTTATGCGCCATTGAGGTTCTGCCCGAGGGTTCGAACTCGAGAGTTTTCGGTTTAGCAACCACGAGCTTTACCGACTCGACCACGCCGACCCCCTAAAAAAGAAGTAATAATGATAATAATTATAACTATTATCTGAAATTGATATTCAGTCGCATCTTTAAAAAAAACTACTTTTGCACACCTAAGCTAAAATTATAGAAAAAATTGTGTTACTTCATTTTGACAGCACCGGCGTTGAATGAGGAAATTAAATTTCATGTTTTTATTTCTTACAATTTTTAAACGCAGTAGGCGTCATTTAATATCTTCTTATACAAATATTCTTATACAAGCAATATACAGGGCCTATAGCTTACTGTTTGCTATGTATTTATAGTTCAGATCTTATATCTCTTTTGCTTAGTTAACAATAAAAGTTTAATTATTATCTTTAATATTTATCAGTGAATTGTAAGTTACAGTTAAAACGTTATGTTTTTTTTTCATTTTTAACGAAAGAAAATAAGTTTAAAAAATGATAACTATTAAATACAGTAGTTTATGAAAAACACATTAAAAGTAAAATATTTAAAATTATTTTGTCTACTTTTATGGAAGTAGCTAAAAATATAAACTAATAATTATTTTACTTGTATAGTTATATCAAATGTTTCACTTACATGAAGATTAAATACATCCCATGTGGAGATGCGTTATAAAACACGGCTCTTATAAATAAAATTTAAAAAATACATAACTATTGTAACAAAAACCCATTGTATATATGATTCTGTTTTTAAAAGGCAATAAAAAAAAGGAAAGTGAAAAATTAAACAATATAAATAAAACTGTATAAGCTTTAATTGGTACTAAAGTTTAAAAAAATTAACAATAAAAGGAATTTGCTGTCATCAATAAAACCTTTTATTTATAAAATATGTTACATATTTAATAAGCAAAAAATAATATTTAATATAAAAAACTAATGTTTCCAATTTTTTTTTGAAATTGTAATTTCTTATTATTTTTTTAAACTAATTCGTTAATAATGGAGTCGACACCACATACGTCTTAAAATATGATATAACCCTAAAGTTAGATAGCGATCTCTAACAATATTCTGACCCTTCATAGTCTGTAGTCGACTCGCAGTCAAAAATCCAATTAGCAGTGATACTTTTTTCTCCTTGTTGCTCTAGCTAAGCGAGCGTTTAGCTCTTGTAATTTGTTCTGATGTCTTCCCTTTTATTGTTTGAATTTAGTATTGTCTAATTAGATTAAAAATAATACATTCTTACTTTGTCATGTAACAGTATGGTATCTGAAAATTTTAATTGACATCGCTGCTTTAGAAAATGGTTATAATCGAGATTCACGGACTGCAATAAAACCATAAAAAATAAAAATAAACACACACATAAAAAAATGCAGCCTTATAACAATTTGACCTATTTACATATTCCAGACGTTCGTTTAAAACAAAAGAATTTTAACTTTAAAATAGCCATTGGGTCGGCACTTTATAAACTCTTTTCCAATACTAATGAAAAAGTAATATATATTTGCGCCTAGATAAGGAAAGTACATTTATGTTTACCTGTATTCTTTAAAAAGAACCAAAATGTATTTACTTTAGTACTTACACGTAATACATTTTAAAATTGTAAATCTATAATTTCAGATGATTTGCAGTTTCTAAGTTTATATTCAATGATGGATTTTGAATATGACAGTTCGCAAACTGTTCTGAAAAACACAGAAAAACTTCTGTTGGATAATATTTTTTTGGATTTTACTGTCAAGGTTGATGACGTTTCTCTGCAATGGAATATTTCCGAAATCATCAATTGATAATTAACATTAAATGTGTTTGAATACTTATAATGGATGCTATATTGTATAAGACAACACACTATAACCAAAGGCAGTGGCGAACATCTGCCATAAATCGTGCCTTTAGTGAATTTGAACACTGTGGCGTTTTGTATAATGGTTATAAATTCTTCATATAGGCCGCATTTGATGGAAAGCTTTACACGTGTGTGAAAGACAATAAATATCCCAGGAACAATACTTACGTTGTTTTTTTATTCCCATTTGTATGCTGCTGGTGTGAAAGTTCAATATGAAGCAACCGGGTCTACGACAAATTCCCAAAAGACACTTGCCCGAATGCCGTTTTCCGAAGGCCGATTTCCCGAATGGACACTTGTCCGAATGCGACAAATGCCCGAATGGACATAGTTTATATTTTGCAAAATTTCAAATTTAAATTGATTGCGAATGATTATTTGGTAATATATAATATTAACATTTTTCGGGCACTTATCGCATTCGGGCAAGTGTCCATTCGGGCATTTGTCGCATTCGGGTAAGTGTCCATTCGGGCATTTGTCGCATTCGGGCAAGTGTCCATTCGGGCAAGTGTCCATTCCGGCCTTTTTGGCATTCGGGCAAGTGTCCATTCGGGCATTTGTCTCAATCGGGCAAGTATCCATTCGGGAAATCGGCCTTCGGGCAAACGGCATTCGGGAAAACGTCCGGCTCCCAAAGCAACCAGCATTGTATATGTTTTTAGCAGTAACTCGTGAAACACAATAGTTTAATTACCATGGCGCCAGTTGATTTTAGTGCCATATGATCATTGCATCTTTATTCTGACCATAAATAGCATAGAAATATATCAAATATTCATCAAATAGCGAAGCTTTAAAGTTGAAAAATATACAAAGCTACCAAATACAATAAAAGTGCAACAGGCAATCTGTTTTGAACGGACTGAAAGTTGAAACAGTTCCACTTCCGTTTTTCGGAAATTACTCAAAAGTTTATATGCATCTACAAATTTGATATAATACTTATGTATGAAATTTCATCAACATAGCTGTAACGATACTCAAGTTATCTTGGAACTTTTTCTGCTTTGATTTTTTCAAAAGCCCACAACTTTAGTACTATTTCAGATAGATACATACAATTTCACATGTAAGTAAAAGATCTAATTCTCTGCCTTCTGTCAAATTTTGAGTAATTTCCCTTTACCAAAAGTAATAACTTTTGCAATTTCTGATTTCTCAAAAGACGCATATAAATTTATAAAAGTACAAATACTATTCGCCTCTATTGTTCACATTTTGTTTTGAGTTTACTTGGTGTTCAATTCTTTTTTCTACGAGATTCTATTCTTTTTTTTACAAACTTTTATTTAACTCACTTCCTCTGTCGATAGTCTGTCGACAGTCTGTCGTCAGTCTAGATCGAAACGCCTGAGCGTTTGACAGATACGGTTCGTAGTTGGTACATGGGTTAAGTTATGAAGACAATGCATCCTGACATTCAATTTGACTTAATTGGTTGCCTAATTAATTTTTTATGAATTAATTAAAATTTTGACCGAATTAGTAGGCAGTTCTATCCACACGCGTTATCACGGCAAAAACGCGTTCAATAGATGCGCAATGGTTTTTAGTCATGTAGCTCTATTGTAAATAGTTATTATAGTTATAGTTATTTAAATAATTTATTTTCTACTTTTTAGTGCATTAGTACATAAAAGCTTGTTATTAAAACCTTTTTTATGAAAAATGTTTACCAGCTTTTATTTAACTCACCCCCTCTGTCTGTCACCAGTCGTCAGTCGTCAGTCTGTCTAGATCGAAACGTTCGAGGGAAAATTCGGACACTTCTAACTGACAAATTCGGTTCACAGTTGGCACGTGGTACATGAAGACAATGCAATCTGAAATTAAATTTGACTTAATTAGATGCCTAATTAATTTTTTTATGAGTTAATTAAAATTTTGACCAAATTAGTAGGCATTTCTACCAACCCCACCTCACGCGTGATCACGTTCAATAGCGCGTAATTTCGTTCAATAGGCGCGCAATGGTTTTTAGTGATGAAACTCTAAATAAAAACATGTAAAGTACTAAAAAATATTTTCATAAAAAACGTTTTAATAACAAGCTTTTATGTACTAATGCACTAAAAAGTAGAAACTAAATTATAGAATACTATTTAAATTACTATAAAAAAGCGTGGGTCTCTTCGTAAACATTAGTAAAGGTATCCAATAGATACTAAAATGGATTAAAATCATGTCTATATCCCGAGTTGCCATCCCCTTTTGGTTTATATAAGAATATTCGAGAAAGTTTAGATTACTCCTGGTTTATTATTTTTGCATTTACAGAAATCAAATTTTAACGGCTTATATTTGAGTATACATTAAAACTTCTGTCACTACAAGTTTTTGAAAGAACTTTACGCGGTCTGAAAAATAGGTTCCTTTTTAGTATTCAAAAGTTTCAACATTTGCATATTATTTACCATAAACATTTTTTCCAATAAAAGCCATCACAATTACCTCGTGACAAAAGTTTTATTTCTGCAAGAAAAACAATTACTGAAAATATGGTTGGCATTGTTAAAAAAATTACTAATTTGTGAATTCAACACTACCCTCTCTTTTCCCCGCCCCCGTGAAAGCAGCCGTCCGTGACAACAGTTTACGCACGACAATGAAAAGATCAAACAGAACTTCTTACCTCCCTTAGTTTCAAATCGTTAAAGATCTGAATGATCTGGCCCTATTTGCCGTCACTAATTCTACCCGGCTCTACGATTGTAAACATACTGGGTGAACCACAGCTCACCAGACAGGTGGGGTTTTGGGTGATAGCGAAATGGTCTGTTTCGCATGCCTGGAGTGCGAGGGAAGGGGCGGGAGGATGGTTAGATAGTCAGCTTGCAGCGTCTTGTCAACGAAAATAATTATATATATAGATATATCAAATTATAACAAGAACGACGTGATCCAGCAGGAAAGCGTTTGATATATTACACCAGAAGCCCCAAGATGGTGACTGTAACTCGTCAAGAAAAGCTTGAGCCAAGGGGCTCTATGGCACATTATAATAAAGAACCAAGAAAAAGAAGAGATATCGAATCAAATAAACTGATATATATATATATATATATATATATATATATATATATATATATATATATATATATATATATATATATATATATGTATATATATATATATATATATATATATATATATATATATATATATATATATATATATAAATACAATAAATAGTATGGTTATACATATTTTTCATTCTCAACGGCAACCGTGAAATCAGTTTTACAATGACAATAACTGTATGGTAGTCAATAATACTAATACCAACATATAATAAGATTTAATGCGAACAGTAATACTTAAAGTAAAATCTTTTATTTTATTTTAAAAAGAAAGAAAAAACAAGGTACTTTAAAATAAGTCACACATTTATACTTTCTCGTATGCAGAGTAAAGAGGAAATTTTGTAATCGTGCTTGATAAATGAACACTTTTTTTTACAGTTTTCGCCGTTTTACACCTTTTACTGTATCGTTTTGGAAAGGAAACGGATACATTGAAATCGAGCAAAGAAACCAAAGAGAGATTTTGACAAATTGTTAGGTCTTACCTTCTTCTGGAACGAACTAGATTTTGCAATTTTGTTCATGTCTTTCGTGTGTATATAAACACGATAACATTATAACCGTTTCATTTGACTTTTTCGGGTGACGAAATTTCAAATATACGTTTTATATCAAATTTGTGGTTTTCTATAAGTTTTTTCCCAGTAACCAGAATAGGTACTTTTAAACTTCTAGAATGTACTAGAATGAAAATTAAGTTTCATTAACAGGTATTGCATTAATCACGCGGGTTTCTTTTCTTTCTTCTTCTTCTTCTTCGTTCTTAATTTTTGATTATGGTGGGGGATTCAGACAACAAGACCAACTTCGTGGACAAACCGGACTGTGGTTTCCAGTTTGTCAGGTGTCCCATATAATTTTTCCCTGAGTTGGGTGGGCTGGGGCCAGTGTCTGCCTCTTGCCTGGCCATACAGAGTGCAATCCTGGAGTACGTGCTCAGTGTTTTCCGGGGCCTTGCCACAAGGGCACATTTCGCTACACCCAACCTTCAGTTTTTTGTGCATGTGTTGATTTAGTCTGTTGTGGCCTGTTCTGAGTCGAAAGATTATGTATTGTTGTTTTCGTGTTAAATTGTAATAGCCGTCGTCTTTAATGTAGTGAGGGTGTGTGACAGACCACATTTGCGTTTGTTTGTTTTTAATTATTCTTTTTATTTCTTTTGGGTGTAGTGAAATTTCCGGTTGTGGTTTCTTTCCCCCAATTTTTGCCAGCTGGTCTGCGATCTCGTTACCCTGGATCTGGCAGTGGCCCGGGATCCACTGCAGCACAATTCTGCTGCAGGTATTTTTAAGCCTCTCTAGTGCTGTCATAAGTGTTTGAATATAGGACTCCGGATTTTGTAGGGATTGTAGGACTGATTTGGCATCTGTAAGGAATACAATCTGACTATTCGGTGATTCAGGGTGTTCTGACAGGAGGTTTGCTGCGTGTTCTAAAGCTTCTTTTTCTGCCCTAAAATTGTCGGATAGGCTGCCTGTGGCTATTGCCTTTTCCAGGCTTTCTCCGCTTGGCCATTCAATAAGGATGCCAGCCCCGCCGTTTTTTGTGGCATCTTCAGCTGAGCCATCTGTGAAAACTCTAGTCCAGGTGTTGCTGGGGTACTGATCCTTAATGTGTTTATTTGTTATTTTCCTAAGTTCTTCTAGATCATAGTCAGATTTTTTTCCTATGGTGTCTATTGAGTCAATAATGGTTAAGTGACAGTGGGAGATCCAAGGCGGGGAGAGGTTTTGAGTTTTTATTGCTTCAGGTATGATATTTTCGATTTCATATTTCTTTTTCAGATTCTTTGCTTCTTTGATGAAACTTGTTCTTTGTAGTCTGGTTGATGGGCTGGGTTTCTGGAGTTTTTGTTTTAGGTTATGGTTTTCCAGTGCCTCTAGCTTTGTGTATTGAGTGAGGATTTTTGATTCTCTTCTTTCTTCTATTGGGCTAAGAGCGGCTATTTCCTCCATAGCTTTTATGGGTGTTGTTTTCATGGCTCCTGTCATTATTCTCAATCCAATGTTCTGAACTTTGTCAATTTTGCTAATATTTGTTTTAGCTGCTGAGCCCCAAGCCGAAGCACCATATTCTAACGTAGGTCTCACATAGCTGGTGTAGGTTTTTTTCAGGATGTGGTGATTTGCTCCCCAGTCTGTTCCTGCCAGTTTCCTCATTAGATTAAGTCTTTTGATCCCATTACTTTGTGTGTTTTCTATTTGTTTTCTCCAGGTAAGTCGAGTGTCAAAAGTGACTCCTAGGTATTTGGGGTGGTCATTTTTTTCTAGCTCTTGGTTTTCTAGGGTAAGTTTCATTTTTTGATGTTTAGTTGATAAGGTGAAGATTGAATAAGTTGTTTTCTTGGTATTGATGGATAAGCCCCAGTTTTTGGTCCATTTGCCGAGCTTGTCAAGTGTTTCTTGAAGACGAAATTTTGAGGTACCAATATATTCCTCTGTGCTGATTAGTGAAAGGTCGTCTGCAAACATGCTTCTTTTTACTCTCCTTGGGATGTTTTCATTTAGGTCATTTATATAAATGAGGAAGAGAGTAGGAGACAAGACTCCTCCTTGAGGGACTCCATTTTTTATAGTTACTGTGTGACTTCTTTTTCCTTGCATGGAGACTGATGCTTTTCGGTTGCTTAGGTAGCCTTTTATCCAGTTTAGCATGTTATGGGATACTTGATGGTTT
This sequence comes from Physella acuta, assembly GCF_028476545.2. Taxonomy (NCBI): domain Eukaryota; kingdom Metazoa; phylum Mollusca; class Gastropoda; family Physidae; genus Physella; species Physella acuta. The sequence goes on along the minus strand of NW_026732099.1, from coordinate 967,452 downwards.
ATTAGTTTTAGAATTAAGCCTTGCTCCCAAACCTTGTCAAAGGCTTTTTCAAAGTCGACCCACACTATTGAGGTTGGTTTTTTTTCTTGAAAGCCATCTTCTATTTCCTGAGAAATGAAGGTGATTTGGTCTTCAGTAGATCTGCACTTCCTGAAGCCTGCCTGTTCGTCTGCTAGTAGATTGTTCGATTCTAGAAACCAGGTCAGTCTGTTGTTTACTACTCTTTCCATCAGTTTACAAACGCAGCTTGTTAAACTTATTGGGCGATAGCTATCGACTTTGTTCCTGGGTTTTCCTATTTTTAGAACAGGTATCATGATTGCTTTTTTCCAAATATTTGGGATTTTCCCAGATTTCCAGCTTGCATTAAATATTTGGAGCAGTTTTTTCTTAGCATTGGGGCCCAGGTGCATGAGCATATCATTTGAGATTTTGTCAGGGCCTGGAGCTTGCTTAAGTTTGAGGAGCTTCATTGCTTCTTCAAGCTCCTTCTTGCTAATTCGAGCTACCATTCCAGTGGAGGAGGGGGGAGAGACTTTCTGTAGTTTTTCTTTAACTTCAGTTTGATTTTTAACCTCTTCTACTCTTTGGTGGCTGATATTTATTTGTCCCACTTTGCTGAAGTGGGTTATAAATTCTTTTGCTGCATCCTTTTCTGTTTTGATCGTGTTTCTTTTAACTAATGGAAAACAGACGTATAAAAGTTTTAAGACAAGTCCAATTTTTTTAAATAAACTCAGCAAAATTCGTTTAAAAATTTAAATGTGGATGCAGAAAAGAAAATTTGAATTTATGGTACGCGTTCTATTCAATGCAAGTGATCAAAAAGGCAAGGCATCTTACAAATCACTCGGGTTGTTATGCTTTAAATAAGCAGTTTCAACTTTGCTAAAACATCCGTTAATTAAGATCCTCCAGTTAAAAAAAATAGAGTGCATGTCAGTCTTAAAAAGTTATTCTTGGCGTTAAATTAGAGGGTGAACGAGGGGTACCCGTCTCTGTACGATAATAATGATGCCCCCCCCCCCCATAATAATTATCAATAAATGGTATTTTATTTAAAAAAAAGAGAAGAAAAATTAATAATGCTTATAACGATTGTCTAAAATTTATATTTAGTCGCATCTTTAGAAAAAAATCGAGTTTTGCACACCTAAGCTAAAACTTTGAAAAAATGTGTTTCACTCAGTTGACAGCACCTGTGTTGAAAGAGGAAATTCAATTTCATGTTTTTATGTCTTACAATTTTAAAACGCTGTAGGCCTCATTGAATATCTTTTTATAGAAATATTCTTATACAAGCAATATACCGGGCCTATAGCTTACTGATTACTAGATCTATATATTTTTAGTTCAGATCTCATATCTCTTTGCTTAGTTAACAATAAAAGGTTAATTATTATCTTTAATATTGATGAGTGCATGGTAAGTTACAATTAAACCCTTATGTAGATTTTTTTCAATTTTTACGAAAGAAAAACAATTATACACATACATAATTTAATTGAATACATGTATTAATAGTAAATATAGTAGTTTACGGAAAAGACAGCGCAAATAATATATTTGATATTGTTTAGTCTACTTTCATTAAAGAAGCTTAAATATAATTTAATATTTATTTTACTTGTATAGCTATACTAATTGTATCACTTACATAAATATTACATATATTTACCCCTCTTCCCTTATAGCCCCTGCCTGAAATCTAAAACTGTTCCTATATTGAAGTAGCAATAACAAAAATAAAGCTATTGAAATGCCCATTTCAATTTCTACACGTACACTTTTTTTAAATAAGCAAATTCATTCTACTTCAGTCGTTGACCACTTCCTCACCATTTATTTCCTTGTAGGCCTAGTTTAAAAAAAAAACTCTTAAATCGGTTTAAAAACCACACGTGGAGCTGCGTTATGTGTCACGATTGTATAAATAAATTATAAAAAATAATGATTATTGTAAAAAAAAAAATTAATGAATAAAAACATTTTCGTCTAAAATATGTTACATAAATAATTTTAAGATTTTAAAAAAAAATTCATAATGTCCTTTTTTTAAAATTGTAACTTTAAAAATAATCTTTTTACTAATTCGTTATTAATGGAGTTGACTCCAAATACGACTAAAAATATAATATAACCCTATAGTTAGACTGCGATCTCTAACAGACAATATATTTGACCCTTTATGGTCTATAGTCGACTCACAGTCAAAAAACCAATCAGCGGTGATAACTTTTTTTCAGTGTTCCTCTGGCGATCAGCACTTGTATTTTGTTTTAATATCCCCCCTTTTATTGTTGAATTTATTAATGTCTAATTATATTGAAAATGATATATTATTACTTTGTCATTGAAAATTTTAATGGACATCTATGTTTTAGAAAATGGTTACATCGAGAAACTCGGTCTGCAATAAATCCAGAAAAAAAAGAAACACACGTACAAGAAGTGTAGACAAAATATAAGCTTATAAAAATCTAACCTATTTATATTTTAGCTTTTTAACTTTAAAATATCCATGAAGCCTAAACTTTGTAAACTTTTTTCCAATACTCATGAAAAAGCTAAATTTATTTGCGCTCAGATAAGGAAAGTACATTCATGTTTACCTGAATTATTTTAAAAACAAAATGTATTCAATGTAGTACTTACAACCAATACTTTTAAACATTTTAAAACGTTACTTTCAGATGCTTTGCAGATTCTAAGTTTAAATTCGATAATGGATTTTGAATATGACAGTTCTCAAACTGTTCTAAGAAACACAGAAAAACTTTTGTTGGATAATATTTTTTGGGATTTTTCTGTCAAAGTTGACGACGTTTCTCTGCAATGTCACCGTATTTTTCTGGCAGCGTCGTCACATTTCTTCAGAGCACTTTTAATGACAGACATGAAGGAGGCTAAAGAGGGTTGTGTAACGATCAATGGGATTTCTCTTAAAACATTTCAACACATTTTAAAGTCAATGTATACTGGAAAAGTTCCTCTGACGACAGACAATGTTATAGACATATGGCAGGCAGCAGATCAACTACAGATAGACTTTATTGTTACAAACTGTGAAGATTTTGCTGCAAAGGCCATTTCCGTTGAAAATTTTGAAAGCGTCTTGAATACAGCTAAAGCTTTTAAATCCGAAAAAGTGTTGAATGCTTCAAAATCTTTTATGTTAAATAACTTTGGCATACTTATGAACGAAAAGCCTATAATGGAGCTCGAAGTTAAAGATTTCAATGAATTGATTGATTCTCGGGATCTAAAAGTAGAAAACGAAGACTGGGTCATACAAACAGTGCTAAAGTGGGTAGAGTACGAGCCTGAAGAAAAATGCAGTGTTGAATATGAAGACGTTTATACTGACATAAAACATAATACTAGAAATAGTTCCAATAAAGAATCTGGAACAAGTCTTACCTCAGTCCATAAACAAATGTTGAATAAAAATAATCAGTATGAGAGAACTCAAGCCTTGACAACATTATTGAAGTCAGTGAGGACGTGTCTTGTGAGTACACCACTTCTGAAACATCTGCTAAAACATCGATTGATTATCAACAACACTGAAGCTAGAGATATTTTGATTGATGCTGTGTTGTATAAGACAACACATTATAACCACGGACAATGGCGAACAAGTGCCATACATCGAGACTCTAGTGAATGGGAGCATTACGGTGTTGTTATAATACATAGTAATTTTAATTGTGTCTGTGTATGTGAAGATGAGCTTTACCAATGTGTAAGCTGTAGCGATATACCTCTAGACGTAACTTTAGTTGTGTTTGACTCTTATCTGTACGCTAGTGGTGTTAAAGGCGAATCTCAAACAAACAGCTGTCTGTATGTTTTTTGTAGAAATGTTTGGAACAAAATCACTGAGATACCAGGACGGCAGTTAATTTTAGTGCCATATGAACAGTGTATCTTTATTCTTAGTAAATGTTCTAATAAAATATATCAAATATTTCCTAAAAAAAGTAAACCAAAAGTAGAAAAATTTACAAAGATACCTGTTACCATAAAAGTACAAATGGCTATAAATTATCAGAGGTTGATACTGATTTTCGGTTCTGTTACCGTAAATGGTGAAGAGAAAACAGCAGTTCATCAGCTTGACATTTCAACAAAGAAATTAACAGAATTAGAAAAATTGAATGGACCAGCTGAACAGATAATAAGTTTCAGTGATGACAACAATACTTATGTATTACAAACTGTTGGAGATTTGTGGCTTATAATTAGTTCAGTTGAACCAGTCACATTCAAATTGTTGGGAAGGTTATGGACAATTAAGAGAAAGTTGTACGGTGCATTGACATACAAGAAACAGTTGACTATCTTTGGCTCTGACCCCAACACAGAGTCGACTGATCAAAAACGGCTGCGTTCGTTTAAAGAGTACTTTACCCACATACAATACTGGGGAATCGATAAACCATGTTCAAATTTTATAGCAGCTACTCTACCGAAAGATGGAATGGTGCTTATCTGAAAATAAGTACAACGTAATGTTATGAATGGTTATTGCATTTTGGAAAGGGTTTGGGAGTGAGGTTAAGGGCTGTGCTTTTTTAGGGTGGGCAAAGTTACTAGTTATTTTTTTTACGTTACAAATGATTAACATTTTTACTTTGTTTATATTAGAACTGGATACATTTGGACTAAAAAAATAGCACATTGATCGGGTGGAATTTAAGTAAATATTGCTTTTTTTTGGGCGCAGCTGACCGTAAACCTACTAATATATGAACATTATTTTATTAGTGCTTCCAACATAGGTATAATTAAAAAAAAAATAAAGATTAAAATATTCCAGGCTGTAAACTTGAATAATGTAAAACAAACAAAATACTCGATCATTGATACTTTCAACTGGTCAACATTAATAGGACAAAAAGAATATTAATGGCATTCTCAGAATTTTACGTTAAAGAGAATCCTCTACGTGTTGGGATTATTAGTTGGTTATCGCACATCTGCTGGAGCAATATGCGCACAACAGCGAGAGGCGGCAATAGAAAATTTGAAGTCGCTCTAAATAATCATTTAACACATCAGGGAGGAGCGGTCCAGTGTGGGAATGATGGCTAATTGTGATGTAACAATACTTATTAAGTAGACCAACGCTAAAAGAATCTATGTATGTTTAGGTTTTTTTTAATTTTTTTAATTTAAACATCTAATTTATCAGGATAGTTTTATATTGCTTTGATATATTTTTTCATTTTTACTTTCTCGTATATACGAAGTATAGAGAAAGTATTGTAATCGTGCACAAAAATCACTTGAAATTTTAACAATTTTCACCGTATTACACCTCAGTCCTTCATCACATCCGAAGTATAGAGGACTTATTTTAATCGGGCAAAAATTATCAATCCAGATGTATCAAAATTAAGAGGTTTTGTGTGTAATCCAGTCTGAAAAACTGGGCTTTGCAACTCTGTCCGTATGTCTGTGTGTCTGTGTGTGTGTGTGTCCGTGTGTAAACACGATTACTTGAGTACCGTTACAGCTAGGTTGATGAAATTTCATATATAAGTATTTTATCAAAATCGTAGATCCGTATCAACTTGTGAGCGATTTCCGATAACCGGAAGTGGTACTTTTTCTACTTTGAATTTTTAAAAAGCCTATAACTTGAGTATTATTTCACATAGATAAATGAAATTTCACATGTAAGTAAAAGATCTAATTCTCTACCTTCTGTTAAATTTTGAGTAATTTCCGTTGACCGGAAGTAGTAATTTACGCTACTTCCGATTTCTCAAAAAACTAATGTAAATTTTAAAAGTACTAATAATATTGCGCACTATTAAACACTCTTTTATTTAGCGTTCACTTGGTGTGCAATTCATTTGTCTACGAGATTTTATTCTATTTTTAAAACTTTAAGTATTTAAAATTGATTAAAAATCATGTCTATAGCCCGAGTTCCCATCCCCTGTTGTTTTATATAAGAATATTCGAGAAAGTTTAGGGGAGATCACTCCCGGTTTATTTTTTTCATTTTTATTTTTAAGAGGTTAGCTTTAAATATATTTTTTACTAAGAGCAGGTTATATTTTAAATGTATTTTATCTCCTTAGTTACTATATCGGATAAACCCGAGCTTGTCATTGCATTTTGAAATTTTTAATCAATTATACTTTGTTTTATACTTTGTTTTATACTTTTAATTTACCGTTCAATACATTTTACGCCATGTATTTGATCAAATACCACAAGTTTTGTTTTACATTGATTCTCATTTATATTTATCTTCTAGACATCTATATACTACTAAAAGTCAAGTTTGTTTACATGTTTGTGTATTTTTTATTTAATTTTTGTTGTTTTTTTGTTTGTCAGTTTGGGTTTTGAGAATTTTGAAAGTTGAATACGTTCCGCTTCCGGTTACCGGAAATCGCTGAAAAGTTACTACATAACAACACATTGTTTTGCACGATTACAATATATCCTATATACTTCGTATACAATTAAGTAAAAAAACGGAGTTTTGCACACCTAAATAAAACTTTAGAGAAAAAAGTGTATCTCTTTCATTTAACAGCATCCGTGTTGAAGGAGGAAATTTTATTTCATGTTTTTATTTCTTACATTTTTAAAACGCTGTAGGCCTCATTGAATATCTTGTTATACAAAAAGTCTTATACAAGCAATATACAGTACTTATAGCTTACTAATTACTATATATTCATATTTCATATCTTATATCTCTTTGCTAAGTTACCAATAAAAGGTTATTTTCTTTTATATTTATCAGTGCAGGTTAAGTTACGGTTTAAATGTTTCAACAAACGATAGTAAGATTCGACAACATTCACGAACTAATCCTAAGACAACAAGAACAATTCGACCTAACCTTCCCCCCCCCCCCCCCCTGCAACAACGATCCTACAGTTAAACTTCACATTCTTGCTTACCGCGTCACATCTTCTTTTATTCAACATTCGTCCATAACAATATTTGTTCGCACCTACATGCCTAATCAAACACACATTATAACATTAGTCGCTACGAGAGGGCTTCACATTTCATACTATTATAGTGGGCGTTCCACTACCAATAGTCACTGGTCACAGACAATTCGAATATAATAGACGGGATACTTATTTATTCATGGGATTTTAGGTTTACTTAAAAGGGCTAACAATTTTAATTTAGGATCCAAGTAGACTGCTCATACAGACTCCCTTCCTCAACAACAGCATATGTTATGTTCGCGTTTATATTTGCATTATTTTTTGAGTAATGGTTTGCGTTTTGTGTGTATGTTGGCGTTTGTGTATTATTTCGTGTTCGCGTTTGTGGTTGTGTTTCCATTTGGTTTTGATTGTGATCGATTGCAGTTAGAGTTCGTTTATAATTAAGGATATGTGTGATATACTCAACCGTCAGTATGTGATATTCTCAATCAGTATGTGATTATTGTTACTTAATTGGAAAAGCAATACATTTCCTTAACCCTAGCAATGCCGGATATATGCAACTTTATTAGCACACAAGTCACTGCCCTTTACAAATAACTAGTTTATAAAAAAATATAAAAACCCAATATGCCAATGAAGATTAAATTTAATTACACATGTATGCGGTCTAATAAAAAGTTATTCTTCTACTTTAGCTTAATTCTTTTGTTAAAAAAAAATAATGTTTTAAAATCGATGTTGTCTTTCAGATTCTGCTGGTCTTTTCATTTAATGAGCAGAGCAGATTTTCTTTACCAGATTTAAATATTTTAAAAATTGCACATCTTGTTTCAAGTATTACATGAATTGATCTTATTTTAAAAAGAGTCTGTCACAGACTGTATTATTATGTATCTTTATTATATTGTGTTTTGCATGAATGAAGAGTACCTGGCTAGCGGAAGGACTGTCTGAGCGATCGTCATGTGTTTTTACGTGTTTTGGGGGAGATCGCTCATTGACGTAAGGGGAGAAAGTGGTGAATAAAAGAGAGAGCGAAAGGTGAACGGGTGTTGTGTGCTAGGACTTGGGACTGGAACGATGGCAGTGAATGGAAGATGTCTCCATGACTTGGAGTCGTGATTATTATTTGTACCTATATCAGTTGATCTTCAAATATGGATGTACCACGGATTTATCTGTACATAGTGTAAATAAAGTTGTCATTTGAAGTTGCCACTGTTGCTCGTGTTCCTGTATGAAAGCTAACCCACAACAACAAAGAATACATGTTGTTACATATGGTGTCAGAAGTGGAGGCAATAAAGTGATGTTGCTACATTGTATTACTGTTACTTATGATGTCACAAGTGGTTGAAGAATTGGTGCTACATATGTCAGAAATGGAGATATTACAGTCTGTGGTCTTCCACTGTTTACCAAGTACGTCAAGTTCTTGAAAGTCATCTATCTACACTCAAGTCAGAAGGGTTGCTGTAGTCAAGTCAGACGTTTTGTTCAAGTCAAGTCATCAACGTGATAATTTTTATCACCTTATTTCGATATTGTCTCACCAATGTCGAGTAAATATCGTCTGTGTGTTTTTTCTGTTTGGATTTAGCCGATCAAGTCTTAGTGTTTCTTTTCTACTGTTTGGATTTAGCTGTTCAAGTTTTTCTACTGTTTGGATTTAGCAGATCAAGTTTATTTTTGTAACTGTTCCTAAACTGTTCCTAAAGATGTCTTATCTAAAACTGGACAAATTTCTACTCTGTAACAGGCTACTAGAACTATTTTGAATTTTTTCAACTTTTTGGAATCAACAAAGTGAACTATTTTTGTACTATACTATGAACTTTTCTTGGATTACCAGATGTCTGTAATCAACTGAACAAAGCCAGAATACAAGAAAGGGTATTGGTAAATTAATTAACACTTACCTATTGTTAACTAATGAATTTATATTTTATGTCATAAATAGAAAATATATCAAAATGTTATGTTTTGAAGAATATCTAGCACTAGCGAGGGCGCAAGGCATTAAGAAGATAAAGAGGCAGATAGCCTGGGCAAACACTCGATTTGACAGAGACATAGAAAAAGCATTAGAAGCATGGGACGAAGAAAATGAACAACCCAGACTAGCTCATGGAAAAGTAATAAGAGAATTAGATGATGAGATAGAAATAGAGCGTAATAGATCAAGAGCTATTGCAGACATGCAAAAAGAAGAAGAAATGTCAGATGGAGATAAAGTAGAAGAGACTGTACAACTAAAAGGAAAGCGAAAAAAAAAAGAAACAGAAAACAGAGAGCAGATAAAAGGGCTGAAACTTTGGAAAAACAAGTTGGCCTACATGAACTAGAATATAAACAAGAACTATTAGAAATGAAAGCTATAACAGACACAAATGAACCAAAATTAGAAAGTGAACAGACAGAATTTAAAGCAGAACTTGAAGAAGTAAATATTGGCAACCTTTGGAATGAAGAACAGAGTAACATAGTCCAGGAAGAATTGAAACCCAAGGAAAAAACAGAGGTTGAACTTAATAATGATTTAAAGGTGACAGATACATTAGAATGTCTTAAGATTGACTCTTTATTAAATGATACGCAGGTACACGAGAATATTATTGAAAGTTGTATCGTAAGTCCATCAGAGAATGGCAGTCAACAAGAAATAAGTCCATCAGATAATGGTAGTAAACAAGAAATAAGTCCATCAGTGAATGGCAGTCAAAATGATTTAGTAAGCCCATCAGTGAATGGCAGTGATGATTTAATAAGTCCATCGGAGAATGGCAGGAATCATGATAAACTAATGATGATTAATGAATCAGTGAACTTAATAAGCCACAATGAAGAGAACGTACCTATTGAGGAGTTACTTAGAAATCTGGAGTCATCTTATAAAGAAGATATACTAGAACTCAAGAATAAATTTAACAAAGAAATGGAGAAATTAACCCAGAAATTTATGTGTGAATTAGAATCAATAAAGAAGCACAAGGAAGTTAAGAAAGATGAAACAGTAACTAGAAACTACAATGTCATTGATGCACAGAATGAAAGTAAAAGAAATTTAGCAAACAATGAATACAGTCAACATGTTAATAAGAATGTCATTAATGTCATTAATGCACAGAATGAAAGAAAAAGAAATTTAGCAAACTATGAATACAGTCACCATGTTTATAAGAAGCCAAAATCTAGATGTTTTTACTGCGGAAAAACAGGTCATTACCAAAATCAATGTTGGCATAGGTTGGCAAATCAGAGAAGAAACAATTATGTACACAGAAAGTCATGTGAGAAATACAGTAATTTTAGGAATAATGTATCAAGTTCAAATCAGAATAACAAAAGTGTGAATAGGTATACTAATGGAAGTTACCGACGCAACACATATTATGAGAGGCCAAAGCAATGCCATAATATTTATATTAAGTTGGTTGATGAACCAAACGAACGTACACAAAGCAAGATAATTACTGACGTTGTTCAGAAACCAGAGGAGAATATTAAAACAAATGAAGTAACACAAGTTACACGAAATCTAGATAATGATTATGGTAGCACAGCTAAAAGCTACAATTTGAGGGAGAGATGGCATACAGGTCATCGTCAACTGCACGAGAACGATTACTCATGCTATAGAGGATGCTAAGATTAAATTATCAATTGACAGTTTATTAATATTATACAGTCTGTAACTGTAATATATAAATATCAAATAATCTGTTTGAGTAAACATAAATGTGTACTATATCTAAAGAATGTAAACTGTATTATGTTAAACCTATTCTATACTATTAATTAACAGTGAATAAAGTAAATAAATAAAAGTTAGAGACCATTTATTCCGCATAACAATAAGACGGAAGTCTCAATGATGTATTGTGTATTAGTCAATACCTGTGTAAGGCAAGAATGTTATTGTGTTGTGACCTAGATATGACTGAAATGGGTCGACTAGGGGAGACAACAAAGTATATTACTCATGCGTGGTAATAACATACCTTGATGATAAGGAAGTTTTTTTTTTACCACATAGGATATAGTTATTTAAATTATGAGTTGAATTAAGTCTTTGATAATTTCAACTATGTATTATGTTTGGTAATAAGGTCATGTACCAGACTCGTTTGGTAATTTATTAAACTCATTTGTCTTGTTTATACTACAGTTATTGGGTAATTGAAATATTTTTTCCTCCTATGTGAATGTATATTGATGCATTAAATATTAAATATAATGCTTGTACATTTAAAGTTTTTGTTCAAAACACTGACATATTTTAATTATCACTGATATAGTCACTACATACTGTTGTATTTGTATGCACTATAAATTTATGACTACAAGTGCTTAGTCTAAAATGAATATATTTTACTCTACTTTGAGTTGTACACAATTTTTTGTTGTCTGGCACATGATCCTGCCCTACCAATACTGTATTTATAAATTTTGTTGTCTGGCACATGATCCTGCCCTACTAATATTGTATTTATAAATTTTGTTACACAAAATTTTATTCGAAGGGGGGACGTGTCACAGACTGTATTATTATGTATCTTTATTATATTGTGTTTTGCATGAATGAAGAGTACCTGGCTAGCGGAAGGACTGTCTGAGCGATCGTCATGTGTTTTTCCGTGTTTTGGGGGAGATCGCTCATTGACGTAAGGGGAGAAAGTGGTGAATAAAAGAGAGAGCGAAAGGTGAACGGGTGTTGTGTGCTAGGACTTGGGACTGGAACGATTGCAGTGAATGGAAGATGTCTCCATGACTTGGAGTCGTGATTATTATTTGTACCTATATCAGTTGATCTTCAAATATGGATGTACCACGGATTTATCTGTACATAGTGTAAATAAAGTTGTCATTTGAAGTTGCCACTGTTGCTCGTGTTCCTGTATGAAAGCTAACCCACAACAACAAAGAATACATGTTGTTACAGAGTCATTCCAATGTTAACAATGGGCAAAGTATATAAAAGGTCCAATTGCATTACTAAAAATCTAGAAAGATTACTACTAGAAGATGAATTGTTGGATTTTACTGTAGAAGTTGAAGATGTTAAGGTTCGGTGTCACCGAGTTGTTCTGGCAGCGTCTTCAGATTTCTTTAGAGCACTCTTACGGTGTGAAATGAGGGAAGCAAATGATGGATGTGTTACACTAAATGGAATATCAGAACCAACATTTCAACATATTTTAAAGTCAATATATTCCGGAACAGTTATTTTAACGTTAGACAATTTTATAGACGTGTGGAAAGCGGTGGATCAGCTACAGATAGAATTTATGATAGCAGATTGTGAAAAATTTGCCTTAAAAGTAATGTCAGAAGACAACCTTGTGAAAATTTGGGAAATGGCGGACAAGTTACAGAAACAAGAGATCATAACGAAATGTGAGGAATTTGCTCTGAACGTTTTATCTCTTAAGAACTTTGAAAACATTTTTAAAACAGCGAAAACCGTAGAATCCAGAAAAGTAATTGATGCTTGTAAAAGTTTTATGTTAAAAAACTTTGATGGCGTGAGTAGGATGGTTCCTATTATGGAACTTCCTTTTGAAGAGTTTCTGAGTTTGATTGAGAAGCGAGATCTTAATGTGAGTTCGGAAGATACAGTCCTAGAGACGGTGATAAAATGGGTTGAGTATGTGCCAGAAAACGATGTGGAATTTGCTACTGACAAAATGAGCTTAAGCGATTTCCAATTTGAGAAATGTAATGATCAAAGTACTGAAGAAAAATCGGTTGAGGATACCGATGATATTTATCATGACGTTTCTGACTGTGTTGAATTACCTATAGATGAAAGTCATAATTTGTTAGAAGTCGGTAATAGGATTCAATTGTTGGCAACTTTATTGAAGTCTGTAAGGACGTCACTTGTGAGTACTCAAATATTGGATTATTGTCTAAAGCATAAGCTAATGCTTGAAAATACTGAAGCAAGAGATATTCTAATCAACTCAGTATTGTCTAAAATGACATATTATAACCACGGCCAATGGCGAACAAGTGCCATACATCGAGGCTGTAGTGAATTGGAAAACTGTGGAATAGTTTATGTCATAAACGGTAACTTTAATATTATAACTGCTTTTGACGAAAATCTTTACAAGTGTTTAAAGATTGATAAATTACGGCTTGATGTTACATTAGTAGTTTTTGACTCATATTTGTACGCCACAGGTGTTAAAGAGGCAGCGCAAAAAATAGCAGTTTGTGTGTTTTTAGTAGAAACGAATGGAACTACATAGCTGAAATACCGGGCCGACAGTTAATTTTAGTGTCATATGAACAGTGTATCTTCATTTTTAACAAAACTGCAACAGATATACTTCAAATATTTCCTATACAGCGGAATCCAAAAGTTGAAGAATTTACTAAACTTCCAGATACAATAAAATTACAACATGCTATACATTATCAGAGGATGATTCTGATTTTCAGTTCTGTTACCGCCAATGGTGTGGAGAAGACTGCAGTTCATCAGCTGAACATTCTAACCAAGGAGTTAACAGAATTAGAACAATTAAATGGACCAGCGGAACAGATAATTAGTTTCAGTGACGACAACAATACCTATGTACTACAAACAACTGGAGATTTGTGTAGAATTAATTTTTTTGCTGGACAAGTTACATTCAAATTTTTGGGAAGATTATGGGATAGAAAGCGAAAACTGCACGGTGCTTTGACATACAAACAAAAGCTAATTATTTTTGGTCCAATGAATGAACCAGCGGAACAGAAACGTGTATCTCAGTTTGAAGGATATTTTGACGACATACAGTACTGGGGCAATAACTCTCCCTGTTCTAATTTTATTCCAGTTGTTCTCCCAAAAAATATTATGTTGCCAATTGAAAAGAAATAATAGGTAATGTGTTGCTTTTCTATAAAATTTAAAACATTCGTTAAATAAATGAATAAACACAACACAGACCTAAAATCGATCGCAATAATGTAATGATCATATCAGTATACATACATATATAATATATAATATATATTAATTTATATATATATATATATATATATATATATATATATATATATATATATATATATATATATATATATATATATATATATATATTCCGCACATTTTTCGACCCATCTTTTTTTTTAAAATTACATAGTTTATATTTTGCAAATTGAAAAACTTTCTTTCATGTGTTACGTTTATCGATGCGTATACACGAAAGTGTTTAAAAACAGATACAGAATTCATCAATTCGATTTATTATTTTAAATCTTTAAAAAAAAAACTATAAAAAACACAGTCTGATAATTAGAGAATACAACAGGTCTCAAATGGTTATAAGAACAATAGAAAATGTCTACTGGAAAAGTTATTTTAACGTTAGAGATTTATATGGACATATGGAAAGCGGCGGATCAACTACGGATATAATTTATGGTACAAGATTGAAAACAATTTCTATTAAAAGTATCGTCAGAGGATAACTTGATTCCAATATGGAAGTATGCGGACAAGCTAATGAAATGGAAAATTATGAGAGTCAGAAAATAAAAAGCTGTGGATGTCTTGTCTCTTGACAACTTTGAAAACATTTTTAAAACACCATTAGCGGTATACTCTTCTGATGTTGTGCTTGCTTGTAAAAGTTTCATGTTGGTGACTATAATGGAGCTTTCTTTTGAAGAGTTTCTCAGTTTGATTCCGAGTCGAGATCTTAAAGTTAGAACTGAAGATACAGCTCTAGAAACATAGATGAAATGAGTTACGCATGTTTCAAAAGACGATAATATTGAAAGCGCTATAAAAATGGGTTTAATTTTAAAAGATTCTCATTCAGATAATTTAGAAAGTTATGATAGTGATACAAGTAACACTTCTAATATGGACTTATCTGATGACAACGCAGACTGTATTAACGCAGCGACATGTGATAATACATGCGAGAATAACACACTTCATGCTGAAATTAAAGGAAACTACTCAAATTCCTCAATTGAAGCATTACAATAACTATCTAATACACCTGAATTAACTAAAAGAATCTTCCAGTTACCGAATCTATTAGAGTTTTAGAACGTCATTAGTGAGTACTTCACTTTTGGAAAATTTCCGAAATCATCAATGGATAATTAACATTAAATTTGTTTGAATACTTATAATGGATGCTATATTGTATAAGAAAACACACTATAACCAAAGGCAGTGGCGAACATCTGCCATACATCATGCCTTTAGTGAATTTGAACACTGTGGCGTTTTGTATAATGGTTATAAATTTTTCATATTAGCCGCATTTGATGGAAAGCTTTACACGTGTGTGAAAGACAATAAATATCCCAGGAACAATACTTTAGTTGTTTTTTATTCTCATTTGTATGCTGCTGGTGTGAAAGTTCAATATGAAACAACCGGGTCTACGACAAATTCCCAAAAGACACTTACCCGAATGCCGTTTTCCGAAGGCCGATTTCCCGAATGGAAACTTGTCCGAATGCGACAAATGCCCGAATGGACATAGTTTATATTTTGCAAAATTTCAAATTTAAATTGATTGCGAATGATTATTTGGTAATATATAATATTAACATTTTTCGGGCAAACGGCCTTCGGGCAAGTGGCATTCGGGCACTTATCGCATTCGGGCAAGTGTCCATTCGGGCATTTGTCGCATTCGAGTAAGTGTCCGTTTCGGCATTTGTCGCATTCAGGCAAGTGTCCATTCCGGCCTTTTTGGCATTCGGGCAAGTGTCCATTCGGGCATTTGTCTCAATCGGGCAAGTGTCCATTCGGTAAACCGGCCTTCGGGCAAACGGCATTCGGGTATGTGTCTTTCGGGAAAACGTCCTGCTCCCGAAGCAACCAGCATTGTATATGTTTGAGCTGTAACTCGTGAAACATAATAGTTAAATTACCATGGCGCCAGTTGATTTTAGTGCCATATGATCATTGCATCTTTATTCGGATCATAAATAGTATATCAATATATAAAATATTCCTCAAACGCGAAGCTTTAAAGTTGAAAAATATACAAAGCTACCAAATACAATAAAAGTACAACAGGCAATCTGTTTTGAACGGACTGAAAGTTAAAAAAGTTCCACTTTCGTTTATCGGAAATTACTCAAAAGTTAATATGCATCTACAAATTTGATATAATACTTATGTATGAAATTTCATCAACATAGCTGTAACGGTACAAAGTTATCGTGGAACTTTTTCTGCTTAGAATTTTTCAAAAGCCTATAACTTGAGTACTATTTTAGATAGATAAATGAAATTTCACATGTAGGTAAAAGATCTAATTCTCTGCCTTCTGTCAAATTTTGAGTAATTTCCCTTTACCAAAAATAATAACTTTTGCAATTTCTGATTTCTCAAAAGACGCATGTAAATTTATAAAAATACAAATATTATTCCACTCTATTATTCACATTTTGTTTTGAGTTTACTTGGTGTTCAATTCTTTTTTCTTCTAGATTCTATTCTTTTTTTACAAACCTTTACTTAACTCACTTCCTCTGTCGACAGTCTGTCCACAGTCTGTCGTCAGTCTCGATCGAAACATCGGCGCGTTTGACAGATACGGTTCGTAGTTGCTACATGGGTTAAGACATGAAGACAATGCATCGTGACATTCAATATGACTTAATTGGATGCCTAATTAATTTTTTATGAATTTATTAAAATTTGGACCGAATTAGTAGGCAGTTCTATCCACACGCGTCATCAAGGCTGAAGCGCGTCATCACGTTCAATAGATTCGCAATGGTTTTTAGTCATGTAACTCTATTGTAAATAGTTATTATAGTTATAGTTATTTAAATAGTAGTCTATAATTTATTTTCTACTTTTTAGTGCATTAGTACATACAAGCTTGTTATTAAAACGTTTTTTATGAACATTTTTTTAAAAGTTTAGGTAATTAAAAATGGATTAAAAATCATGTCTATATCCCAAGTTCCCATCCCTTTTTGGTTTATATAAAAATATTCGAGAAAGTTTAGGGGAGATGACTCTTGGTTTATTTTTCATGCATTTACATAAATCAAATTTTAACGGCTTATATTTCAGTATACATTAAAACTTTTGTCACAACAACTTTTTGAAAGAACTTTAAACGGTCTAAAAAATAGGTTCCTTTTTAGTATTCAAAAGTTTCAACATTTGCATATTATTTACTATGCACTTTTTTCAATAAAAGCCATCACAATTACCTAGAGACAAAAGTTTTATTTCTGCAAGAAAAACAATTACTGAAAATATGGTTAGAAATAATTTTAAAAAATCATAAACTGTTAATTCAACTCTACCCTCTCTTTCCCCCGCCCCGTGAAAGCAGCCGTCCGCGACAACAGTTTAGACACGACGATGAAAAGATCAAACAGAAATTCTTACCTCCATTAGTTTCAAATCGTAAAAAATCTGAATAATCTGGTCCTATTAGCCGTCACTAATTCTACCCGGTTCTACGATTGTAAACATACGGGATGAACCACAGCTCACTAGACTGATGGGGGTGGGGTGATAGCGAAATGGTTTGTTTTGCATGCCTGGAGAGCGAGGGAGTGGGCGGGAGGATGGTTAGATAGTCAGCTTGCAGCGTCTTGTCAACAAAAATAATTATATATATAGATATATCAAATTACAACAAGAACGGCGTGATCCAGCAGGAAAGCGTTTGATTGATTACACCAGAAGCCCCAAGATGGTGACTGTTACTCGTCAAGAAAAGCTTGAGCCAAGAAGCTCTATGGCAAATTATAATAAAGAACAAAGAAGAAGAAGAGATATCGAATCAAATAAACTAATATATATATACTAGCTGCATCCCGTGCTCCGCCACGGTAAAACTTTTTTAAATGTACCAATTTGGGAACAGAACAAAACTAAACACAACACAAACGAACGCAAAAAAAAAACACAAACGAAAAAACAAAACACAACACTCATAACATAAACACAATTTAAATGCAATCATAAAGGCATATTGCTCACAGTCTAGCCCGTAGCGCCAAATCGCGCCCTTTCCGGTGTTTGCACCCCCCCTCAAACTTTCGATTTGCACCCCTCCCCCCCCCCCCCTCCCTAAAACTTTCGATTTCCACCCCCCCCCCCTTGCACATTTTTTCCAACCCACTTTGGCGCCCCCTAAGGTCGGCACCCGGGGACATATGCCCTCCCCCCCCCCCCTCGCTACGCCTCTCCTATATAACCCGAAAGATAGAATAATAATTAGAAAACAGTATAAATAATAGGCAATATCTATAATATATACAATATTTCACTTTATCCATTCACGCATTTTTTTTTCCAGTACTTTAAATTTTAAAAATTTACAATAGAGTTTCATAACTAAAACCATTGCGCACCTAATGAACGTGATGACGCGCCTATAATAGTGCTGAATAGTTGATTAAAAATTATAAGTAATAAACAGTAGGGCCTACATTCAGTGAATAAAATAAATAAAAGATTGCCTTTTATCAATCCATGCTAATTATAATTTTCTAACAATAATTTCCTCTTACACATCCGAATAATATGCATTCACATTTTGCTAATTATGTTATTGCAACACTAATTCCTTCTATGACGAACGTATATTTGCATTCACATTTTTTATTAGCGTGAGTTTAATGCATTTTTAAATTACCTCCTTTGTCAAAATTAGAAAAGAGTTAAATTAATTTGATTTTTCTACCCTGCTGTTATTATGTTATTAAAATGTATCCACTTTTTCTGGGAGCCTAAACGAAAATGATATTTGACATTAATCTTTTTAATACTTTTTAGCAGTTTGCGTGTATTTAATATTTTCTTGACGTTATGCGAAAGAGTAAAAACCGTGGAAATTATAAAATAGCTTTATGCCGCTATATAAACAAACCCTACTCTAATACTTATAATAAGACACTGCGGTGCACTGAAAAGCACTGCGTGGTGCGAATGTTTACTTTTATGGTTCTAAAAGCTATAGCGATGACGGAAGGAAGGACTGACACACTACTTGCCCGCTTATATTATATACTAGCTGCATCCCGTGCTCCGCCACGGTAAATCTTTTTTAAATGTACCAACTTGGGAACAGAACAAAACTAAACACAACACAAACGAACGCAAAAAAAAAACAACGAAAAAACAAACACAACACTCATAACATAAACACAATTTAAATGCAATCATAAAGGCATTTTGCTCACAGTCTAGCCCGTAGCGCCAAAATCGCGCCCTTTCCGGTGATTTGCACCCCCCTCAAACTTTCGATTTGCACCCCTTCCCCCCCCCCCCCCGCCCTAAAACTTTCGATTTCCACCCCCCCCCTCGCAAATTTTTTCCAATGCACTTTGGCGCCCCCTAAGGTCGGCACCCGGGGACATATGCCCCCCCCCCTCGCTACGCCTCTCCTATAAAACCCGAAAGATAGAATAATAATTAGAAAACAGTATAAATAATAGGCAGTATTTAAAATATCCTTGTTTTACCTACAATATTTCACTTTATCCATTCACGCATTTTTTTCCAGTACTTTAAATTTAAAAAAATTACAATAGAGTTTCATAACTAAAACCATTGCGCACCTAATGAACGTGATGACGCGTCTATAATAGAGCTGAATAGTTGATTAAAAATTATAAGTAATAAACAGTAGGGCCTACATTCAGTGAATAAAATAAATAAAAGATTGCCTTTTATCAATCCATGCTAATTATAATTTTCTAACAATAATTTCCTCTTACACATCCGAATAATTTGCATTCACATTTTGCTAATTATATTATTGCAACACTAATTCCTTCTATGACGAACGTATATTTGCATTTACATTTTTTATTAGCGTGAGTTTAATGTATTTTTAAATTACCTCCTTTGTCAAAATTAGAAAAGAGTTAAATTAATTTGATTTTTCTACCGTACTGTTATTATCTTATTAAAATGTATCCACTTTTTCTGGGAACCTAAACGAAAATGATATTTGACATTAATCTTTTTAATACGTTTTAGCAGTTTGCGTGTATTTAATATTTTCTTGACGTTATGCGAAAGAGTAAAAACCGTGGCAATTATAAAATAGCTCTATGCCGCTATATAAACAAACCCTACTCTATTACTTATAATAAGACACTGTGGTGCACTGAAAAGCACAGCATGGTGCGAATGTTTACTTTTATGGTTCCAAAATCTATAGCGATGACGGAAGGAAGGACTGACACACTACCAGCAGCGTTATATTATAGATATATATATATATATATATATATATATATATATATATATATATATATATATATATATATATATATATATATATATATATATATATATATATATATATATATATATATATATATATATATATATATATATATATATATATATATATATATATATTAATACAATAAATAGTATGGTTATACATATTGTTCATTCTCAACGGCAACCGTGAAATCAGTTTTACAATGACAATAACTGTATGGTATTCAATAATACTAATACCAACATATAATAAGATTTCATGCGAACAGTAATACTTAAAGTAAAATCTTTTATTTTATGTTAAAAAGAAAGAAAAAACAAGCTACTTTTAAATAAGTCAAACATTTATACTTTCTCGTATGCAGAGTAAAGAGGAAATATTGTAATCGTGCTTGATAAATGAACACTTTTTTTGACAGTTTTCGCCGTTTTACACCTTTTACTGTATCGTTTTGGAAAGGAAACGGATGCATTGAAATCGAGCAAAGAAACCAAAGAGAGATTTTTACATATTGTTAGGTCTTACCTTCTTCTGGAACGAACTAGATTTTTCAATTTTGTTCATGTCTTTCGTGTGTATATAAACTCGATAGCATTATTAACCGTTTCAATTGACTTTTTCAGGTGACGAAATTTCAAATATACGTTTTATATCAAATTTGTGGTTTTCTATAAGTTTTTCCCAGTAACCAGAATAGGTACCTTTAAACTTCTAGAATGTACTAGAATGAAAATTAAGTTTCATTAACAGGTATTGCATTAATCACGCGGGTTTCTTTTAACTAATGGAAAACAGAAGTATAAAAGTTTTAAGACAAGTCCAATTTTTTAAATAAACTCAGCAAAATTCGTTTAAAAATTTAAATGTGGATGCAGAAAAGAAAATTTGAATTTATGGTACGCGTTCTATTCAATGCAAGTGATCAAAAAGGCAAGGCATCTTACAAATCACTCGGGTTGTTATGCTTTAAATAAGCAGTTTCAACTTTGCTAAAACATCCGTTAATTAAGATCCTCCAGTTAAAAAAATTAGAGTGCATGTCAGTCTTTAAAAGTTATTTTTGGCGTTAAATTAGAGGGTGAAGGAGGGGGGAGTTACCCGTCTCTGTACGATAATAATGATGCCCCCCCCCCATAATAATTAAATAAGAATAGAAATATTAATAATAATTATAACTATTGTCTGAAATTTATATTCAGTCGCATCGTTAGAAAAAATTAAGTTTTGCACACCTAAGCTAAAACTTTGAAAAATGTGTTTCGCTTCCAGTTGACAGCACCTGTGTTGAAAGAGGAAATTCAATTTCATGTTTTTATTTCTTACAATTTTAAAACGCTGTATGCCTCATTGAATATCTTTTTATAGAAATATTCTTATACAAGCAATATACCGGGCTTATAGCTTACTGATTATTAGATCTATATATTTATAGTTCAGATCTTATATCTCTTTGCTTAGTTAACTAGAAAAGGTTAATTATTATCTTTAATATTTATCAGTGCATGGTAAGTTAGTTTAAACGTTGTATTTTTTTTTCATTTTTAACGAAAGAAAAACAATCATACACATAATTAATTTAATTGAATACATTTATTACTAGTAAATATAGTAGTTTACTGAAAAGACATCACTAATAATATATTTGATATTGTTTAGTCTACTTTCATTAAAGCAGCTTAAATATAATTTAATATTTATTTTACTTGTATAGCTATACTAATTGTATCACTTACAAAAATATTACATATATTTACCCCCTCCTCCCATATAGCCCCTCCCTGAAATCTAAAACTGTTCCTATATTGAAGTAGCAATAATAAAAATAAAAGCTATTGAGATTCCGATTTCAATTACTACACGTAAACTTTTTTAAATAAGCTAATTCATTCTACTTCAGTCGTTGACCACTTCCTCACTATTTATTTCCCTGTAGGCCTAGTTTAAAAAACTCTTAAATTTGTTTAAAAACCACACGTGGAGCTGCGTTATGTGTCACGATTGTATAAATAAATTATAAAAAATAATAATTATTGTAAAAAAAAATGAATAAAAGCATTTTATTCTAAAATATGTAACATTAAATAATTTTAAGATTTAAAAAAAAATTCATAATGTTCTTTTTTAAATTGCAACTTTAAAAAAAAATCTTTTTACTAATTCTTTAATAATGGAGTCGACTCCAAATAAGACTTAAAATATGGTATAACTCTATAGTTAGACTGCGATCTCTAACAGACAATGTATTTGACCCTCTATGGTCTATAGTCGACTCGCAGTCAAAAAACCAATCAGCAGTGATAACTTTTTTTTCAGTGTTCCTCTGGCGATCAGCACTTTTATTGTTGGATTTTATTAATGTCTAATTAGATTGAAACTAAGATATTATTATTTTGTCATTTGATAATTTTAATGTACTTTGAAGCTTTAGAAAATTTTTACATCGAGATTCACGGTTTGCGAAAAATCCAGAAAAAAAGAAACACACGTACAAGAATTGTAGACAAAATAAAAGCTTATAAAAATCTAACCTATTTACATTTTAGCTTTTTAACTTCAAATATCCACGAAAAAGCAAAATTTACGTGCGCTCAGATAAGGAAAGTACATTCATGTTTACCTGAATTATTTTAAAAACAAAATGTATTCATTTTAGTACTTACAACCAATACTTTTAAACATTTTAAAACGTTATTTTCAGATGCTTTGCAGATTCTAAGTTTAAATTCGATGATGGATTTTGAATATGACAGTTCTCAAACTGTTCTAAAAAACACAGAAAAACTTCTGTTGGATAATATTTTTTTGGATTTTACTGTCAAGGTTGACGACGTTTCTCTGCAATGTCACCGTATTTTTCTGGCAGCGTCGTCACATTTCTTCAGAGCACTTTTAATGACAGACATGAAGGAGGCTAAAGAGGGTTGTGTAACGATCAATGGGATTTCTCTTAAAACATTTCAACACATTTTAAAGTCAATGTATACTGGAAAAGTTCCTCTGACGAAAGATAATTTTATAGATATATGGCAGGCAGCGGATCAACTACAGATAGACTTCATTGTTGCACACTGTGAGGATTTCGCTGCTAAAGCCATTTCCGTTGAAAACTTTGAAAGCGTTGTGAATACAGCTAAAGCTTTTAAATCGGAAAAAGTGTTGAATGCTTCAAAATCTTTTATGTTAAATAACTTTGGCATACTTATGAACGACAAGTCTATAATGGAGCTCGAAGTTACAGATTTCAATGAATTGATTGATTCTCGGGATCTAAAAGTAGAAAACGAAGACTGGGTTATACAAACAGTGCTAAAGTGGGTTGAGTATGTGCCAGAAGGAAAATGCAGTGCTGAATATGAAGACGTTTACACTGACATAAAAGATAATACAACAAATTGTTCTAATAATGAATCTGACAAAAGTCTTAACGCAGTCCATAAACAAACGTTGAATAAAATAAATCACAGAACTCAAGCCTTGACAAAATTATTGAAGTCTGTGAGGACGTGTCTTGTAAGTACACCACTTCTGAAACATTTGCTAAAACATCGATTGATAATCAACAACACTGAAGCTAGAGATATTTTGATTGATGCTGTATTGTATAAGACAACACATTATAACCACGGACAATGGCGAACAAGTGCCATACATCGAGCTTCGAGTGAATGGGAACACTACGGTGTTTTATATGTAATAAACAAAAAATTTAATTGCATAAATGCATGCGAAGAAAAGATTTACACATGTGTAAGCTCTAGCGATATACCTCTGGACGTAACTTTAGTTGTGTTCGACTCTTATCTATACGCTAGTGGTGTTAAAGACGTCTCTCAAACAAACAGCTGTCTGTATGTTTTTTGTAGAAATGTTTGGAACAAAATCACTGAGATACCAGGACGGCAGTTAATTTTAGTGCCATATGAACAGTGTATCTTTATTCTTAGTAAATGTTCTAGTGAAATATATCGATTATACCCTAAAAACAGTAAGCTAAAAGTTGAAGAATTCACAAAGCTTCCAGACACAATCAAAGTACAACAAGCTGTACATTATCAGAGAATGATTCTGATTTTCAGTTCTGTTACCGTCAACGGTGAAGAGAAAACTGCAGTTCATCAGCTGGACACTCTAACAAAGAAATTAACAGAATTAGAACAATTAAATGGACCAGCTGAACAGATAATAAGTTTCAGTGATGACAACAATACTTTTTTGCTACAAACAGTAGGAGATTTGTGGAGCATAAACTTTTCAGCTGAAAAAGTCACATTCTTATTATTGGGAAGATTATGGACTGTTAGGAGAAATTTGTACGGTGCAATGACATACAGGAAAACATTGACTGTCGTAGGTTCTGACCCAACAAAAGAGCCTGCTGAACAAAAACGGCTGTATACGTTTAAAGATTACTTTAACATCATAAATCACTGGGGGGCGGATGAACCATGTTCAAATTTTATACCAGTTACACTACCGAAAGATGAAATGGTGTCTCTCAAAAATTAATTACAAAGTCGTGCTATTGCAATTTGTAAAAGTGTTGGCAGAACGTTTGGGGCTTTTTTGGTGGTGGTTATACAGCCTTTTTGTTTCATTACTTTCCAAAGATTTACTTAGTAATTTGTGCACTGGATGCAAATGGAGTAAATTAATAGCTCTCTGAATAAGTGGAATTAAAATAACCAATAATGCTTTATTTAGATGCAGGGCCACTTAACTAACTTTTATATTTATATATAATACAAACACTTTTAAAGAATCACACGTTGTGATTATTCTTTTATTCAGTACCTTTAATAAAAGTATAAGGCTAATTTAAAAAAAGAACAACCTGACCGATCAATATAATCTAAATAATCTAAGTAGGTTTTGGTGTGTTTCGTTGTTTTTTAAATTTCTTTTTTTTTTGGTTGTTAGTTTAAAATACATATATACGGGCCTACTGCAATGCTGGTAGTATTTCAAAATTGTTTTAACTCTTATTGTTAATAATTGAAAACATCCTTTAAATGTTAGCACTAGTAATTACTTTTATTATTAGAATGTATAGAGTAGGTCCGGTAGGTAAATGACACGAATCAGAGAGTGAATAAATTGTAGTGCAGATTGGTGATACCGAATAAAAATGTAAAATTGATGAAGTGGGTGGGTCACACCCCAAAATAGCGCATCGGGTGACATCTGACATAGTGTCAACTGTTACAAAATAACGATTTTATTTTTGATATTTTAAATCAATTATACTTTGATACTTTTAATTTACCGTTCAATAAAGTTAACACTGCGTATTTGTTTAAATACCAAAAGCCTTGTGTTATACTGCTTAATATTTATATTTCACTTTCAAACATAAGTTATTTTTAAATGCTGTAAATATTTGTGCGAAAAAAGCAATGAATATTTCTCTTTGGAATAAAATAAGAGATACGGCTTCTTAGTTTTGGTAACTATTACAATGAACAAATAGGGATACATGTCATGAACACTAAAGAATTAAAAGTTATAGCGCAATTAAAAACAAATTCAGCAGGTATAAGAATTGTTTTATTTTTCGTCCTTTAGCGTGTGAATCAAAACAAAATTGTTCCACCTTCCAAGATAGTGATAATGCTTTTTGTTTAAATTATAGTACCTACATAAGTTAATTGTAATGTTGTTGACATACGTTGTTTCGGTACACGGGTCTTCGACTACAGGCGTTTTCACTTTAGGTGGTTGACCATCTGCGCTTTGTTCACAGCGTAATTTTAACCATAGGTGGTTGATCATGTTCGCTTTGTTCACAGCGTAATTTTAACCATAGGTGGTTGACCATATGCGCTTTGTTCACAGCGTAATTTTAACCATAGGTGGTTGACCATATGCGCTTTGTTCACAGCGTAATTTTGACCATAGGTGGTTGACCATATGCGCTTTGTTCACAGCGTAATTTTGACCATAGGTGGTTGACCATGTGCGCTTTGTTCACAGCGTAATTTTGACCATAGGTGGTTGACCATGTGCGCTTTGTTCACAGCGTAATTTTGACCATCGATGGTTGACCATATGTAATTTGTCCACAGCGTGGCTTTGACCATAAGTGGTTTGATCACATTTTGTTTGACCGCTGGTCCTTTGTTCATAGCTGGCTTTGATTTATAGGCTTTTTATTTATTGTTCATGGGAGGGGTTCAAACATTATTCCATATGTATACAATCCTATATATATATATATATTTTTTATATATATATATATATATATATATATATATATATATATATATTTATATATATGTATAGGGGTCATGGGACGGGTTATAACCCCCCTAACCCCCCTTGCCTACGCTACTGATCATAGGTGATTTGACCGCAGGTGATATCACCATAGGTAATGTTTTTACCACGGATGTTTTGTCTAGAGTGGAGACTTGTTCACAAGCGTTTTGCCCAAATTTGAAAATGATTAACTTAAACTAGTTTAACAAGTTGCGTAATTATATTTTAAGGTTGATTATCTATATATATTAAAACAAAGTGGGGGATAACAGTCAAGCTTTTTATTACACCTGAAATAAATCGGATATTTTCGGGAAAAGAATTTTGTTTTGGTTAGGAGCAGGGTTAGGCATTTGGAGAAGATAATGATGAAAAAAGGATATGAATTGGTATAATATGTTTTTTTTTGTAGTTTGGTAATTGAGAAGAGGTAGTTGATTAGGGTGCTAATGACCGGGTAGGGGCATGGGTAGGTAACGTCATTTACAATGATAAAACCTGTCACGATTCAGATAAAATAAAGGTTGGATTTTAATTATATGCTGATTTTAGGCTAGGTGTTAATATTTCTGACAATTATGTGCATATTTTTTAACATTTTATCGTACTGGCGGATTTTATTTTTGTAGCAGGGTTAAGGTGGGTAACCAGTAACGGCTGGCAACTCGAACCCCCCCCCTTCCCCCCCCCCCCCCCCCGATTTGCTTGACCTGACTGAACGAACATCACGGGAACTTGTTTAAATTATTCTAGAAAATAAAATTTATGTTCTGACTAAAAAATATTGGAATCTGTCGTAAAATAGAAACAGTAAATCAGTTTTTGTGTTTTGTCAATGTATGATGTAATGTTAAGCGGTCTTCCTAACTGTGCAGTGCCGTAGATTATATGTTTGCCTTGTTTTAACCGTGATATGGTGCTGACAAATTCCCTCTACTTCAATTATGAATAACTTTTGTATTGTAAACTTAGTTAAAAATGTGAATCAGAAATCGGCTTTTTGTCAAAGTTGGCTAAAAAGACCTTACCCGTCACCGTGACCCATTTTCGATAATTTTTTTCCTCATTTGTAGTTAACTTAGTAAAGCTTTATTATATTTTATTCGCATACGTTTTCTATATAATCAATAGGTTTTTGTAAGAAATGGAGGTATCAAAAAGGTCTTCGGCTATACAGAGAAGTTGTTCGGGTCATAATGAAGAAAGGATCAAAGACAGTTAAGACTTTACTTTTTAGTCCGCCGGATAAAAAAATAGCTATATAAAACTTAAAAAATTGCTGGAAAGATTTCTCAACTCTTTCAATTAAACCTCAATTCCCCTGGACTAAATGTACACACAAGAGAGTCTAAACGAAAAATGAAGACAACAAATATAAAAACATGATTACGTTTATTATTTTAATGAAGCATCGCCGATAGTTCTTGTTATGCCAGTCCTTACAATGGCTAGACCCTTTTTTTAGACATAGCTAGGTGTGGAGATAGATCTTAGTAGATTGACGATTGTTGGAATTTTCAATATATTCTTTTCTTCGTAAATTGTAAATGATAAACAGAAATAAAAGTGTTTTCGTGGGCGCAGACATAACAGGAACTTACCGCGAGTAATTACTACTTATGGGGACGTACATTTTAACATTGTTTGTCTAGATGGAGTAAGGTGTATCAGACCTATTTATTGGCTTATCTGGTCACGGAGTTTTAAGACACGGGACGAAAAAAGTGTTAACTTGACAATTATGATTGCTCGTTGAGCTAAACATGTTGCGACCAGAAAGGTTATACATTTATATTTAATGGCTGTATAAACACTAACATTAGTGCTGAACAAATTGTCTTTATATCCTTTGGTACTTCTTTGTCATGCTCATGTTACTATTTAGGTCCCTATGCAAGTAAGAAGTACAGTTTTGTAAAAAAAAAATCTTAATTATCCTGCCTTTCTCTTTGATAATCACGCAGTAACGTCATGTTTTTTTTAGTTCCAGTTTACAATAAAGATGCTTAGAAACAAAAATTAACAGTTTCCGAGTTGAAGTTTTTATTCAATTATTTTTTTTCCTTAGTGGGTACTGCTTAGCCACCTTTACCCTTCATATATAATATGCTGTGTATGTATAATGGTTTTACAATTTCTTATATTTTGTATTATTTAAAAAAAATTAAGTACCGTTACGCTTTGCAAGTGTTTGCTATGTTGTGTTAAAAACTATAATAATACTCTTACATCATACTGTTCCGATATTTTAAGTATGTATATTTTAATTATATATTATGAGGGTTGTTACCAGGGTTAGTGAAGTAAAACCAAGTGGTTTTCTGTTTAAAGTCTGACTCTGATGTTTATCGAATTTGTCTAACCTACCGTGATAATGAGGAAAGACAGGTGGTGTGTAGATGTATTTTAAGAATGATGTGCTGTTGGTGTTTTGAGTGTAGCATTAGGTAGTGCTCTTTTATTTTTCTATAACATTTTATAAACAAGCATTCATATCGCCATAAATACAAGTAATCTAGACAACTTTATTTAAAAGCATGGGGAATCTTTTAAGAGTCAAAGCATTTAGCGAGGACGAATAATTGCACTTGCTATAAGGCATAAGATAAGGCTTATAAGTATGTCAAGAACCTCTCGTTCTTGTACTTGCTAGCTAATATATTTCAAACCAAATGTTGCTTTCTTTTTAATCTAATTGGTAAAAAATAAAAAAAAACAGACAAATTACTTCCACTATAGTTAATTTATTCAAACTGGCATACTACGGCAATGATAGACTATAATATTCATATAATATTGATACCCCAGGCCTAGTGGTATTCAATTTGATTCTATTATAAGTAAAAAAAAACTTTTGAGTACTCTTTGTATTACAAACTGAATAACTGAAAACACAATAATAATTACTTAATAAACAAACAATGCACAACTGAATATAAAAACGAAAACCATCCATTAAAACAGGTAACACAAGTATTATGGTAAATACACTTTATTTAAAATCAAAACCGTACATTAAGAACTGCTTAGAGTTGTTGCATAGTTTAAATAAACCGGGAGTGATCTCCCCTAAACTTTCTCGAATATTCTTATATAAAACAACAAGGGATGGGAACTCGGGATATAGTTATGATTTTTAATCCATTTTAAATACATAAACTTTTTAAAATAAAATAGAATCTCATAGAAAAAAGTATTGCACACCAAGCGAAGGCCGAATAAAGATGTTTATAATGGTGCGCAATATTATTAGTACTTTAAAAATTTACATTAGTTTTATTGAAATCGGAAGTAGCTTAAATTACTACTTCCGGTCAACGGAAATTACTCAA
This sequence comes from Physella acuta, assembly GCF_028476545.2. Classification (NCBI taxonomy): domain Eukaryota; kingdom Metazoa; phylum Mollusca; class Gastropoda; family Physidae; genus Physella; species Physella acuta. The sequence continues at coordinate 937,686 of NW_026732099.1, read as the reverse complement.
AATTTAACAGAAGGTAGAGAATTAGATCTTTTACTCACATGTGAAATTTCATTTATCTATCTGAGATAGTACTCAAGTTATAGGCTTTTGAAAAATTCAAAGTAGAAAAAGTACCACTTCCGGTTATCGGAAATCGCTCAAAAGTTAATACGGATATACGATTTTGATAAAGTACTTATATATGAAATTTCATCAACCTAGATGTAACGGTACTCAAGTTATCGTGTTTACACACACACAGACACACACACAGACACACAGACATACGGACAAGATTGCAAAATTATGTTTTTCCGTATCAGTGAGGTGTGAAACGTCGAGAATTGTAAAAATCTCGATTTTTTTTTTGCACGATTACAATACTTTCTCTATACTACGTATATACGAGAAAGTAAAAAGTATGAAATGCTCTAACCTGTTTAAAAGGTTAAAAGTATATAAATTCCTTTTTTGATGTACATTACAAGTAGATGGTAGATATGAATAATATAAATGCGAGTATAATGCTCATCTAGTTATTTAGAAACACATTAAATAGTTTTAAGTGTTGTTGAAAATTTAAAAAATGTAAATAATTGAATAATATAATTTCAATAATCCTGTTGCTATACCTTTTTTTTTAAATTGATGTTTGCTTAAATGGATGCTAACTATTATTTATATATCACATTCAATCATTTTGCTTTTATAAATATTAGCTTATATTTAAGTCGGGATAAAATATTATAATATATTGTAGTTTTTGAGGAATACAAGTACACTTTTTGAAGTTTCATTAAACCTAAAATTAGGGAGACAAAAGCATAAATAGCTTTAGATATACAATGCCTAACATGCTACAAAAGTAACAAACAATCGATAAATAGATTGGTTGCAGTCGACACGTTTAATTTTCATTTCAAGTGATTCAGTAGTTCTTACTTTAGTAAAAGAGTTGTAAATTGTCTCTATATAATATAATACCTAATCTATACACCTGTATCCACAAAAAATATTATAGATAAATAGCACACAAAGATATATTACAAAGTAGATCAGATAAATTTCCAACAAGGTTTAATTCTCCCATGTCCCCCATAATCATTCTAGTAGAGAAAGTTTATTAATTTATCAATAAATTAGTTTTCTTTTTTTCAAAACTATTGGCCAAAATGTATATTCAGTGGCATCTTAAAAAAAACGACCTTTGCACACCTAAGCTAAAACTCTAGAAAAAAAAAATGTGTTACTTCCATTTGACAGCACCCGTGTTGAATGAGGAATTAAATTTCATGTTTTTATTTCTTACAATTTTTAAACGCAATAGGCCTCATTAAGTATCTTTTTATACAAATATTCTTATAGAAGCAATATACAGTGCATATAGCTTACTGACTGCTATATAATTATAGTTCACATCTTATCTATTTGCATAATTAACATTAAGGGTTAATTATTATATTTAATATTTATCACTGCATGGTAAGTTACAGTTCAAACGGTTTTTTTCACTTTTAACGATAGAAAAACAATTATACACATAAATAAATTAGTTTAATAAATGTATAACAAGTTAATATAGTAGTTTATGAAAAACAGATTAAAAGTAATTTATTTAAAATTATTTAGTCTACTATTATGGAAGCTGCTAAAAATATAAACTAATAATTATTTTACTTTTATAGATTTACCAAATGTTTCACTTAAATAAATATTACATACATCTCCCCCCTCCTCCCTTATAGCGACTCCCTGAATTCTAAAACTGTTCCTATATTGAAGTAGCAATAATAAAAAAAAACGCTATTGAAATTCCCTTTTCAGTTTCTACACGTAAACTGTTTAAAATTAGTAAATTTTACTCAAGTCGTTGATCACTTCCTCGCCTGCCCTTACATTTAGGCCTAGTTAGATGTATTTTATCAAAATTTAATGTCAAGGCCTTTATAAATAAAATTAATTAAAACATAAATATTGTAAAAAAACCCAGAGTATATATGTTTTTGTTTTAAATAGGCAATAGAAAATACGAAAAAAAAAACAAATATAAATAATACGGTATAATAATAATCTTTTATTGGCACTAAAGTTTTTAAAATTCAACAATAAAACGAATTTGCTTTTATCAATAAAAGTTTTTCCTTTTAATATATGTTAGATATTAAATAAGCAACAAATAATGATGTCTTCCCTTTTATTGTTTGAATTTAGTATTGTCTAATTAGGTTAAAAATGATATATTCTTACCTTGTCATTTAATAGTATGGTATCTGAAAATTTTAATCAACATCGCTGCTTTAGAAAATGGTTATAATCGAAATTCACGGATTGCAATAAATCCACAAAAATAAAAATAAACACACATACAAGCATTGTAAAAAAAAATGAAATCGTAAACAATTTGACCTATTTACATTTTCCAGACGTTCGTTTAAAAAATAAAATAACTTGAAAATAGCCATTGGCCATTTTATAAACTCTTCTCCAGTACTAATGAAAAAGCAATCTATATTTGCGCTTAGATAATGAAAATACATTCATGTTTACCTGTATTAATTTAAAACAAGTTATTTACTTTAGTACTTACAGGTAGTACATTTTAAAATTGTAATCTATACTTGCAGATGCTTTGCAGTTTCTAAGTTTTTATTTAATTCAATGATGGATTTTGAATATGACAGTTCTCAAACTGTTCTGAAAAACACAGAAAAACTTCTGTTGGATAATATATTTTTGGATTTTACTGTCAAGGTTGATGACGTTTCTTTGCCATGTCACCGTATTTTTCTGGCAGCGTCGTCACATTTCTTCAGAGCACTTTTAATGACAGACATGAAGGAGGCTAAAGAGGGTTGTGTAACGATCAATGGGATTTCTCTTAAAACATTTCAACACATTTTGAAGTCAATGTATACTGGTAAGGTACCCTTGACGAAAGAGAATTTTATAGACATCTGGTATGCTGCGGATCAACTACAGATAGACTTCATAGTTACACACTGTGAGGATTTCGCTACAAAGGCCATTTCCGTTGAAAACATTGAAAGCGTTGTGAATACAGCTAAAGCTTTTAAATCTGAAAAAGTGTTGAATGTTTCAAAATCTTTTATGTTAAATAACTTTGGCATACTTATGAACGACAAGCCTATAATGGAGCTCGAATTTAAAGATTTCAATGAATTGATTGATTCTCGGGATCTAAAAGTAGAAAACGAAGACTGGGTCATACAAACAGTGTTAAAGTGGGTAGAGTACGGACTTGAAGAAAAATGCAGTGGCGACTATGAAGACGTTTACACTGACATAAAAGATAACACTAGAAATAGTTCCAATGATGAATCTGGTAAAAGTCTTCATGCCTCCAATAAACAAATGTTGAATAAAATAAGTTACAGAACTCAAGCCTTGACAACATTATTGAAGTCTGTAAGGACGTGTTTTGTAAGTACGCCAGTTCTGAAACATTTGCTAAAACATCGATTGATAATCAACAACACTGAAGCTAGAGATATTTTGATTGATGCTGTATTGTATAAGACAACCCATTATAACCACGGACAATGGCGAACAAGTGCCATACATCGAGCTTTTAGTAAATCGGAGCATTACGGTGTTGAGTATAGTATAGGAAATGGAACACTTCATTACATACATGCATTGGAAGATAAGCTTTACAAATGTGTAAGCTGTAGCGATATACCTCTGGACGTAACATTAGTTGTGTTCGACTCTTATCTGTATGCCAGTGGTGTTTGTAACGTTTACCTATCCACCAGCCAGATAGAAGGTGAACGTCCCCGGATTCTTTTTTCGGGGTTATATGCAAATGACTTACAGCCTAAATGAATGAACACTAACTCAACAACACACTAGGGCTCGAATTCGATGTCTAGGGAAAACTAGTGATACTATTGAAGTTAACACTCATCCAATCTGCATACAACCTTTAATAAGCGAACACAGTTGTGGCAGAACACAAGGTTAAACTAGATAAAATATTTAATTTATAAAATATCAAAACCCAACTTACAAAGCGTAAGAAAAAACACTATCACAGATTTCAACACTGTATAAAAATAGCCACAGGTCACACAACACTGCTATAGCTTCAAGAATCACTTGGCGACAAGTAATATTATACTAGAAGACTAAAACAACTTAAGAAAGCATAGCACACTCAGGACTTAAGTTCTCTCACGTTCAAATGGCCAGAATCTATTGCCGGACAAAATGGACGGCCTGGTCTCAATGGACCGTTTGATCAAGGTAGACTGCCTCGTGTTGCGTGTGTGCGATCCAGATAAAGACTTATGCAACAGGGGAGGTTATCCTCAACTCATGTAGCCATTGGTTGGGATGGTCATCTGATCAGAATTAATCAATCAGATCTTGATGGAAAATTTCTGGGTCCTAGACACCCTTAATAAGACAGTGGAAAAACCCCGGTAGTTGCACCATCAGTCCATATAAGGTATTATACAATGTCAAAATAAAACATTACTTGACCTAAGTAGGTCACATCCCCTCCCTTTTTGGAAGTGACAGATAGGTTCCACAAAAACATACATAAGGAACCAATCTGGCAATGAAAAAAAAAAATGTTTTACAAATGTAGGCAATCAAAATCATAATACCAGATGAAAATATCCCTGAACATAAAAGGGAAGTAACTCAAACTTTTACAATTGGTGAAAGGGGAGTAACCCTTCAAAAGGTAATTATACATCAAAATCCCTCAGAAAAGGGTATTACAATTTTTCCATGTGGATATTAAAAGTGGTAAACCCGCCAGGGTAAGACCTTTATTTCAATGACTAGCTACAATATCAATTGAGTCATATGAGACATATTATTATAAAAGATTACATATAATCAAAACCCACCTTTAATTAAGGTTCACCTGAAAATAAACAAAATTTGTAACAGGATTGACATTTTGAAAAATTCAAAACTCATACCACTCATTTTCATGTGAGTGTCACCCAAACACAACTCCTGTGTATGGTCTTAATGAACCACAAAACATGTCACATGATCAATGTGTGCAATAAGATTTTACATCCTTGACAAACAATCAGCCACAACATTATCACTACCCTTAATGTGTGAAATTTCCAGATTAAAATTTTGGAAATATAAACACCATCTCAATATTCTTTGATTTGTCTGTCCTAACTTAGAGGTAAATTTCAGGGGATCATGGTCAGAAAACACTCTGACTGGATTGGTTGAAGAAGTGACATAGACTTCAAAATGTTGTAATGACAAAACCAAAGCTAAAGCTTCTTTTTCAATAGTAGAGTAATTCGTTTGGTTCTCATTTAACTTCCTGGAAAAAAAAGCAATGGGATGGTCAATCCCCATGTTGTCTTCTTGAAATAGGACTGAGCCAATGGCTAAGTTGCTAGCATCAATGGCAAGTTTAAAGGGCTTGCTGAAATCTGGTGCAGCCATAACAGGAGCATTAGATAAAAATGACTTAATGGTTAAAAAAGCTTCATGACATTTATTTGACCATTGAAACTCAACACCCTTTTTCAATAATGCAGTAAGAGGTTCAGCAATAGCTGAAAAGTTTTGACAGAACCGCCTATAGTAACCAGCCATCCCAAGGAACTTTTTGATTTCTTTACAATTTTTGGGAGGAGGTAACCTTACAATAGCATCTACTTTAGCTTCAATGGGCCGAACTTGGTTCGTTCCCACTTGATAACCCAAATAGGTAATTGAACCTTTACAGAAATCACTTTTATGCAAGATTACAGTAAAATTCACTTCAGACAATTTTCTAAAAAGGTTAGTCAACTGAACAATATGTTCTTCAAAAGTATTAGAAAATACAACTATATCATCTATGTAGGCCTCACATCGGTCTATGTCAGCAATGACAGAGTTAATGACCCTCTGGAAAGTTTGACCAGCATTTCGCATACCAAAGGGCATACGTTTGTATCTATAAAAACCATTAGGGGTTACAAAAGCAGATATTTCTTTTGCACGGTCAGATAAGGGGATTTGCCAGTATCCTGAAAGTAAATCAATTTTGGAAATTATCTTAGCTTGACCAACTTTATCAATAACGTCTTCTATTCGAGGTAATGGATAGGAATCAGCTTTGGTGAGCGCATTTACCTTCCTAAAGTCGGTCACAAACCTGAAAGATCCACCGTCTTTCGGGACTAGGAGACATGGGGAACTCCAGTTGTTGAAACTGGGCTCAATGATATCATTCTTGAGCATATAATCAATTTCATCTTTTATCAAAACAGCTTTTTCCGGGTTAACTCTATAGGGGTGTTGTTTGATGGGTTTTGCGTCACCTACGTCTACATCATGAGGTGGAACCTTCGCTTCTTTGGGGACATCCCCAAAAATAGAGGGAAATGTCTCAAATAACTGAGACAATCTATGGCTTTCCTCTGTGGACAAATGCATAAGGTGGACATTCAAATTATCTAAAAAGGAAGAATTTACCAATTTTGGGGGTTTCAATTTATCATGTATCACATCATCAGAAACATTTGAACATACAGGTAAAGTAATTTTAGCTGTGGAATGAAAATTGTTACAATTATCATAATACTTTTTCAGTGAGTTAACATGATACACTGTCTGTTTCTTTCTTCTGTCGGGCGTATTGACAACATAGTTCAAATCACTTAATTTTGAATGCACAGTAAAGGGTCCACAATATCTCAAGGATAACGCATTGTTCAGATTAGGCACTAGCACAAGAACTTTGTCGCCTGGATTGAATGTTCGTTTACGAGAACTCTTATCATACAGTCCTTTCATTCTCACTTGGGCCTTTCTTAAGTTCTTGTGAGCCATTTCGCACACGGCTTTCAGTCGAACGTGAAAATCGTCAAAGTTTTCCACAGGATGATCGCTGGTACCTGTCCAACGTTCGTGGATCAGCTTCAGGGGACCACGGACAGAATGTCCAAACACAAGTTGAAAAGGAGAGTAGCCTAAAGAGTCCTGGACACAGTCCCTCGCGGCGAAAATAATCCAAGGAACAGTCTCATCCCATTGGGTGTTACTATTAGCGAATGTTCTTAGCATGGTTTTGAGGGTTTGGTGGAACCTCTCAAGTACGCCTTGAGACTGAGGGTGGTAGGCTGAGCTGGTGATGTGGGTAACGCCTAGCTTGGCTAGCGCTTCCTGAAAATGGTGACTGGTGAAGTTGCTGCCTTGATCTGTTTGCACGATTCTAGGTAATCCAAAGGTAGTGAAGAACCGGGTCATGGCTCTGACTACAGTCTTTGCCTTAATGTTCCGTAAGGGGAACGCCTCGGGAAAACGGGTACTTGAACACATAAAGGTAAGTAGGTACTCGTTGCCCGCCTTGGTTTTAGGCAAGGGACCTACACAGTCCATGACGATTTTAGAAAAGGGTTCTTCTAATACAGGAATCGGACTCAAAGGGGCCTTAGGAATTTTCTGGTTTGGCTTTCCGGCCAACTGACAGTTTGTGCAACTTTTGCAGTAACGCGACACATCATTTCTCATTTTGGGCCAAAAGAACAGTTCTTTGATCTTCGCCGTCGTTTTAGTGACTCCTGGGTGCGCTGACATTGGATGGTCATGTGCCAGCTTCAGTATTTCATGCCGATAAGGTGGAGGGACCCACAGCTGGTTTTTACCCAACCATGGTTCGGCAGGTGAGGCATCCACTGGTACAGAGCGACGAAAGAAGAGGCCGTTCTCGGAGAAATATTCCCCATCGTCAGATGAGTGAGATTTTTCGACCATTGCTTTGAGTTCCGCGTCGACTTGTTGAGCTTTAATGATGTCTTCCTGAGATATCCTCAGGGGTAAGCCCAGGCTTGTGTTCTCTGGAAGTATAGACTCCAGTTTGGGAGTCGAATTTCTTGACGATGATGGTAGGTGTGGTTCAGACGTTGTGTCAGCCAATTGTTTGGTCTGGCTTCTTGTCACCGCACATGCAGGATACAGTTCATTATCATTATCTGGAACTGTTGACAAAGGGTCTGAAACCGTACAGGGGTATACTTTGCTTCCCGCAAGGTCATTCCCTAGAAGTAGGTGTACTCCTGGGACAGGAATACTATCTATCACACCTAAAATGACCTCACCTTCGACGAGATGATGTTTCAGGGCAAACTTGTGTAGAGGGACGACAGTAGATTTTGTCCCCACTCCCTGGATAATGGAAATATTTCCGGTGTTCGTCTCTGGTGTAATGTCCATTGAACTTTTCAAAAGAAGTGATTGTGACGCTCCTGTGTCTCTTAGGACGGTGATATTCTTCTGAGACAACGGATCACCTGGTTTGCTAATGATAGCTTCGGCAATGAAAGATGAAAAGTCAACTTTTCTCGATCCCTCGAGATCGGTAGACTCGGAAGAAACTGGATGGTGGCGTGAACAGTCAAAATGTGACTGCACATAATGTGTGGAGACTTGACTACCTTCTTGCGGACACTTAGGGTTAGAGTCCTTATGAATTCTAGAGTTCATAGTTGAACTGGCTGCTTGAGGGGATAGAGCATAGTGCGCAGAAGTACGCACCACCTCTCTGTTATATTGACGACGTTTGTAACAGTCCTTGACAAGATGACCAGGTCTTTTGCAGAACTGGCATACTGCTCGACGATTGAGAGTTGATCTTGGTTTCTCTCTGGACTGTGATGCCTTCACGTGTTGGCCAACAGGAGGATTGCTGCCAAAAAGGGGAAGCACGGGGTTGAGGCGGTTTCCTGACACTGGTGGTTTCTTATGCACCAACATATATGTGTCAGCCGACTCAGCAGCCTTCTGGATGTCAATTATCTTGTTATCCAGTATGTGTAGTCGTATCTCTTCAGGCAGGGACGTTAAGAATTCTTCCCTTAGGATAAGTGACCTGAGTTTCTCAAACTCAGAAACTTCCTCAGAGTGTAGCCACCTTGAGAATATTTTCTCCTTTTCAAAGAGAAATTCCACATATGATTGAGTGGGTAACTTGCGGAGTGCTCGGAATTTCATCCGATAGGCCTCGGGCGTCAGTTCGTAGGCCTTCAAAATGGCAGTCTTGACCAAACTATAGTTATTTTGAACGTCGTGAGAGAGTGCCTGGTATGTTTTTGCAGCTTTCCCAGTAAGGACCGAGCTCAATAAAGCAGTAATGGAAGTTTCGGGCCACTCACATGTCTTCGCTAAACTCTCAAATGAGTTAAAGAAAACGACCAAATCTGTTTCATCAAATTTAGGGACTAATTTCCCAAATTTGGCAATCACTTGCCCCACCGACAACTTTTTTGGATCTACCAGAGAAGTGAAATCACTAACTTTACCAAATTTTAATTCCAACCTCTTCCTATCTAAAGCAATTTTAACTTCTTACTCCTGTTCTTTTAATGCCTTCTCTAAAGCAACTTTCTCCTCACGGAGTAACACACCAGCCAACAAACTTTCATCAAATACCCCTTCATTAATAAAATGAACAACAATTTTGTCTCTCAACACCTCTGACTTCTGCGTAACAGAATAATCCAATTTCAATTCCTTAACAACACTAATCAAAACTTTTCTATTCAACTTTTCTACATCCTCAAAAGTGGGATTAGCCAAAAAAGACTCCATAACACTAACTTTCAAAATCAATACAAGCCTAGATTCTCTAACTTAACCCAGAGCGTTGGGCCGTGTACTTGACCTCTTCAATCTAGGACGTGACACGTCTGACTTTTGACCTAGATAATTCTAGCCTGCGCGCGTTTCAATAACACGGCTTCACTGGATAGAAAAACAACTAAATCAAACTAAACTTAGTGTTTAACTGATATAACCAACAACTGGAACGACAGATTAAATCTCGGCGAGACCCCACTTTGTAACGTTTACCTATCCACCAGCCAGATAGAAGGTGAACGTCCCCGGATTCTTTTTTCGGGGTTATATGCAAATGACTTACAGCCTAAATGAATGAACACTAACTCAACAACACACTAGGGCTCGAATTCGATGTCTAGGGAAAACTAGTGATACTATTGAAGTTAACACTCATCCAATCTGCATACAACCTTTAATAAGCGAACACAGTTGTGGCAGAACACAAGGTTAAACTAGATAAAATATTTAATTTATAAAATATCAAAACCCAACTTACAAAGCGTAAGAAAAAACACTATCACAGATTTCAACAGTGTATAAAAATAGCCACAGGTCACACAACACTGCTATAGCTTCAAGAATCACTTGGCGACAAGTAATATTATACTAGAAGACTAAAACAACTTAAGAAAGCATAGCACACTCAGGACTTAAGTTCTCTCACGTTCAAATGGCCAGAATCTATTGCCGGACAAAATGGACGGCCTGGTCTCAATGGACCGTTTGATCAAGGTAGACTGCCTCGTGTTGCGTGTGTGCGATCCAGATAAAGACTTATGCAACAGGGGAGGTTATCCTCAACTCATGTAGCCATTGGTTGGGATGGTCATCTGATCAGAATTAATCAATCAGATCTTGATGGAAAATTTCTGGGTCCTAGACACCCTTAATAAGACAGTGGAAAAACCCCGGTAGTTGCACCATCAGTCCATATAAGGTATTATACAATGTCAAAATAAAACATTACTTGACCTAAGTAGGTCACATGTTAAAGACGAATCTCAAACAAACAGCTGTCTGTATGTTTTTTGTAGAAATGTTTGGAACAAAATAATTGAGATACCAGGACGGCAGTTAATTTTAGTGCCATATGAACAGTGTATCTTTATTCTTAGTAAATGTTCTAGTGAAATATATCAAATATTCCCTAAATGGTGTAAACCAAAAGTTGAAGAATTTGCAAAGCTACCAGTTACAATAAAAGTACAACAAGCTATACATTATCAGGGAATGATTCTGATTTTCAGTTCTGTTACCGTCAATGGTGAAGAGAAAACTGCAGTTCATCAACTGGACATTTTAACAAAAAAATTAACAGAATTAGAACAATTGAATGGACCAGCTAAACAGATAATAAGTTTCAGTGATGACAACAATACTTACGTTTTACAAACTGTTGGAGATTTGTGGATTATAAACTGTTTAGTTGAAAAATTCACATTCAAATTGTTGGGAAGGTTATGGACAATTAAGAGAAAGTTGTGCGGTGCATTGACATACAAGAAAAAGTTGACTATCTTTGGTTCTGACCCCACCAAAGAGTCACAACAACAGAAACGACTGTTTTCTCTTAATGAGTACTTTAACATTATAAAATACTGGGGGACTGATGAAACATGTTCAAATTTTATACCAATTACACTACAGAAAGATGAATTGGTGCCTGCCTAAAAATAAGTACAAAGTAATGTTAATGAATGGTTATTTCGTTTTGTAAAAGCGTTGGGAGTTGGGTTAAGGGCTGTGTTTTGTGGCGGTGGGTAACGTTATGCAGCTTTTTTTTGTTGTATTTGTTTCCCTAGATTTACCTTTTCAGTTTGATTTTATTTATACTGAATACATAATGACTTAACTAATTGCACCAACTAACTTTTAAGGTGCAGGTGACTTTAACCTTAATTATATATATATATATATATATATATATATATATATATATATATATATATATACATATATATATATATATATATATATATATATATATATATATATATATATATATATATATATATATATATATATATATATATATATATTGGAAAGATTTTAAGGGTTACATGACTGTGTTTATTTTTTTAGTACTTCCAACAAAATTATAATTTAAAAAAAATATTGAACAATAAACTCCAGGGTCTAAACTGGAATCATGTAAAGGAAATAAAACACTCGATTATTTATGCAACTAAAAAAGCGTACATGTCGGATGCTCTGAATTGTATGTTCCAGTAAAACCGCAATGTGTTAATATTAGTGGTTGGTTATCGTACAGCTACTTAAACGATATTTCCACAATAGGAAGAGGCGGCCACAAAAGGTTGAAGTAGCTTTAGTTGGTTATGTTAAATTGCTTAGAGGTGCCGTCTGTCCAGTGTGGGATTGAAGACTGATGTAAAAATACTTATTAAGTTCTAAATTCAAACACTAAAGAATCTGTGTATGTTTAGGTTTGTTTTATACTTTTTTTAAATGTCTATATTAGGAGGTTGTTTTTTTAGTGTTTTTATGTGTTTCATGTTTTGTTTGTTTGCAAATTTTATATTTTTAGTTTTTTAATTGTGTGTATATCTTTAAACTAATTGCAGTACTGGTGATGCGATTGTTGAATGATTAAATATTGTATGTTGATTAACTAGTGTTATTATGAGAATGCATAGAGTAAGATCAGTAGGCGGGTCGGGGGATGAGGTCAGCACCGGATGACATCTTTGTGAGGTAGGGTTGAGGAAATGGCAGAGATGTGATAACGAATGGAAATGTAAAATTGTTAAATGGGGTGAGGTGACAACCTCAGTTATTACATCGGGTTATACTCGACATTTTGTCGCCTCTGTGAAAATAATTTTATTTTAATAATATCAATCAGTTATACTTTGTTTTATACCTTTAATTTACAGTTCAATAAAGTTTACACCATGTATTTGATTATTCACCCACAGCTTTTTGTTACACTTTCTTATTTATGTTTATCTTGAAGACGTTTCTTATTGAAAAATTTGAAGATTATTAATGTGATAAATAATTGTATAAAAATGTGAATCATTAATTCTTCTTGTTAAAAACTACAGAAATGAAATCTCAGTTTCCAACAGCTATCATTATTAAGAAACAAAGATACTTGTTTTAAAAATCCGAGCATTTATCAAGCGATTAAAAAGAAAATTCAGTTTGCATAAAAATTGCATAATAACATTTTATTAACAAGCTGTTATAGATTTTTTAAAATAAATATAATAATGAACTACTATTTAAATAACCAAAAAGAAAGGAGTTTTGAATACATTTACTAGATGAGAAGTGACACAGCATACGATTTTAGTTATTTTAAGCCCTTAATGCCGGAATTATTTTCCAAACGTATAAAAAATTATTTGTGCTGATTTTCTCTCATCATACTGACACTGAAATTGAGGTATATAGTTGTTTCGAAATTTGGAAACACTTTTGATGCTTATTACCGGATGTCGCGAATTCGTGACTTCAGGTACTTATGGACCAAACAATAATTAATTATTTTTTTTTAGACAGGGTCATTTTTACTGACACGTGTTTCTCTAAATGTCCACGCACAAACATAGAATATCACAAAATACACATATGGACATGCAAGGAGATTTAGACTCACATGTAAAATTCATGAAAACTATAGTTTAAGTTGTTCGGGTATATAGTTACATAACTCTGCTGAACCTGCTAACAGTATACCCCTTATATATCAAATTTGTAGTTTTCTATTGATAAAAATGGCACATTCCAGTAACCGGAAATAGAACTTAAATCTTCTTCCAGTTAAAAAAAGTCAATAACTAGAATACCGTAATTTTTTACTAACGCGTATTCCATTATACACGCGAGTTTCTATCAACTTCTGGTAAACATTTGTTTACAAGTTTAAGACAAAACCCATTTTTTAATAAACTCAGCAATATTTGTTTTGAGCATTAATTTTGGAATTTTAAATTAAAATTTACACTGATGTTACGCATTCTAATCAAAATGCAAATGATGGTAAAATAAAATATTATTTTGACAGAATTCTTACAAATGGTTATGTTTTAGATAATGCAGTCTCACCTATACTAAAACACTTTATGTTTATTAAGATTCTCCACTTGAAAAAAATAGAGTGCATGTTAGTATTGAAAAGTTATGAGAGGGTGCGGGGGGGGGGGGGTGAAGGGTTTAATTTGTCTCTTTACAATAGTTCTCCCATGTCCCCTATAATTATTGCAGTTGAATAAGTTTATTAATTTATCAATTGATTAGTTTTTATTTTTAAAAAAGAGTAGTAATAGTAAAAGTGATTATAACTATTGTCTGAAATTTATATTCCGTCTCATCTTAAGAAAAAAACAAGTTTTGCACACCTAAGCTGAAACTTTAGAAAAAAGTGTGTCACTTCCAGTTAACAGCACCCGTGTTGAATGAGGAAATTCAATTTCATGTTTTTATTGCTATTAATTTTAAAACGCCGCAGGCTTCATTGAAAATCTTGTTATACAAATATTTGTATACAAGCAATATACCGGGCCTATACCTTACTGATTACTAGATCTATATATTTATAGTTCAGACCTTATATCTCTTTGCTTAGTTAACAAGAAAAGGTTAATTATTATCTTTAATATTTATGAGTGTATAGTGTATGGTAAGTTACAATTTAAACCTTATGTTGTTTTTTTTCAATTTTAACGAAAGAAAACAAATACACACATAAATAATTTAATTGAATAACTGTATTACCAGTAAAAAATAGTAGTTTATGGAAAAGACAACAGAAGTAATATATTTGATATTGTTTTGTCTTATTTTAGTGAATCAGCTAAAAATAAAATCTAGTATGTATTTTCTTGTATCGGTATACTAATTGTATCAGTTACATAAAGATTACATACATCTATCCCCTCACTTATAGCCCCTCCCTAAAATCTAAAACATTTCCTTAATTGAAGTAGCAATAACAAAAAAAAGCTATTGAGATTACCATATCAATTTCTACACGTAAGCTGTTTTAAATAAGTAAATTCTACTTCAGTCGTTGATAACTTCTTCGCCATCTATTTCTCTGTAGGCCTAGTTAAAAAAATCGTATGTAGGTTTAAAACCCACACGTGGAGCTGCGTTATGTGTCACGGCTTTATAAATAAAATATAAAAAAATAATAATTAGTGTAAAAAATTAATAAATAAATGAAACGGATTTGCTTTCATCAATGAAAGCATTTCCTTCTCAAATATGTTACATATTTAAAAAGCAATAAATAATTTTAAGATTATAAAAAAGTTTCATAATTTTCTTTTTTAAATTGTAACGTTTAAAAAAACCTTTTTCTTAATTCGTTAATAATGGATTCGACACCAAATGCGACTTAAAATATGATATAACCCTATAGTTAGACTGCGATTTCCAACAGAAAATGTATTTGACCCTTTATAGTCTGTAGTCGACTCGCAGTCAAAAAAAAAAATCAGCAGTGATAACTTTTTTTAGTGTTCCTCTAGTGATCAGCACTTGTATTTTGTCTTAATATCCCCTCTTTATTGTTGGAATTTATTAATGTCTAATTAGATTGAAAATGAGATATTATTACTTTGTCATTTGAAAGTAATTTATCTGAAAATTTAAATCGACATCGATGCTTTAGAAAATGGTAACATCGAGATACACGGTTTGAAAAAAATCCAGAATAAAAGAAACACACGTGCAAAAAAATGCTTATACAAATCTAACCTATTTACATTTTAGCTTTTTAACTTTAAAATATCCACGAAAAGCAAAATTTACGTGCGCTCAGATAAGGAAAGTACATTCACGTTTACCTGAATTATTTTAAAAACAAAATGTATTCATTGTAGTACTTACAACCAATACTTTTAAACATTTTAAAACGTTATTTTCAGATGCTTTGCAGATTCTAAGTTTAAATCCGATAATGGATTTAGAATATGACAGTTCTCAAACTTTTCTGAAAAACACAGAAAAACTTCTGTTGGATAATATTTTTTTGGATTTTTCTGTTAAGGTTGATGACGTTTCTCTGCAATGTCACCGTATTTTTCTGGCAGCGTCTTCACATTTCTTCAGAGCACTTTTAATGACGGACATGAAGGAGGCTAAAGAGGGTTGTGTAACGATCAATGGGATTTCTCTTAAAACATTTCAACACATTTTAAAGTCAATGTATACTGGAAAAGTTCCTTTGACGAAAGATAATTTTATAGACATATGGAAAGCAGCGGATCAACTACAGATAGATTTTATTGTGCAAAACTGTGAGGATTTCGCTGCAAAGGCCATTTCCGTTGAAAACTTTGAAAGCGTAGTGAATACAGCTAAAGCTTTTAAATCCAAAAAAGTGTTGAATGCTTCAAAATCCTTTATGTTAAATAACTTTGGCATAATTATGAACGACAAGCCTATAATGGAGCTCGAAGTTAAAGATTTCAATGAATTGATTGATTCTCGGGATCTAAAAGTAGAAAATGAAGACTGGGTCATACAAACAGTGCTAAAGTGGGTTGAGTATATACCAGAAGAAAAATACAGTGGTGAAAAAGAAGAAATTGATACTGACATAGAACATAACACTTCAAAGAAAAATAGTTCCAATAATAAATTTGACAGAAGTCTTACCGCAGTCCATAGACAAACGTTGAATAAAATAAATTACAGAACTCAAGCCTTGACAAAATTATTGAAGTCAGTGAGGACGTGTCTTGTGAGTACACCACTTCTAAAAGATCTGCTAAAACATCGATTGATAATCAACAACAGTGAAGCTAGAGATGTTTTGATTGATGCTGTGTTGTATAAGACAACTCATTATAACCACGGACAATGGCGAACAAGTGCCATACATCGAGCTTCTTGTGAATGGGAGCATTATGGTGTTGTGTTGTATAAAATACATAGAACAATTTATTACATACATGCATACGAAGATAAGCTATACAAATGTATAAGCTGTAGCGATCTGTCCATAGACTTATCTCTAGTTGTGTTTGACTCTTATCTGTACGCCAGTGGTGTTAACGACGGAGCTCAAACAAACAGCAGTTTGTACGTTTTGTATCGAAATGTTTGGAGCAAAATCACTGAGATACCAGGACGTCAGCTAATTTTAGTGCCATATGAACAATGTCTCTTTACTCTTAGTAAATGTTCTAATGAAATAAATCAAATATTTCCTAAAAACAGTAAACCAAAAGTTGAAGAATTTACAAAGCTTCCAGAGGCAATAAAAGTACAACATGCTATAAATTATCAGAGGATGATTCTGATTTTCAGTTCTGTTACCGTCAATGGTGAAGAGAAAACTGCAGTTCATCAGCTGGACATTTTAACAAAGAAATTAACAGAATTAGAACAATTAAATGGACCAGTGGAACAGATAATAAGTTTCAGTGATGACAACAATACTTATGTATTACAAACTGTTGGAGATTTGTGGCTTATAAGTAGTTCAGTTGAACCAGTCACATTCAAAATGTTGGGAAGGTTATGGACTATTAATAGAAAGCTGTACGGTGCATTAACATACAAGAAAAAGTTGACTATCTTTGGTTCTGACCCCACCAAAGAGCCAGCTGAACAAAAACTGCTGTATTCGATTAAAAAGTACTTTAACTTTATAAAATACTGGGGGACTGATGAACAATGTTCAAATTTTATACCAGCTACTCTATTGAAAGAAGAAAGTGTGCCTTTCGGAACATAATTACAAACTATTGCTATAATTGCTATTGCATTTTGGAAGGGTTTGGGGGCTGTGTTTCGTGGCGGAGGATCAGTTTATATAGCTTTTTTGTTTGATTTGTTTCCTAAGATTTACGGTTTCAATTTTTTTATAGTTGTGCTGCATACATTTATACTAAAATAATATAACTCTGATTGGTTGGATTTCACGTAAATAATGCTTCATTTAGATTTGTGTACAAAGTAAATCTTCAAAGGGTAACACAACTGTGAATATTATTTAAAAATGTATTATTAAAAAAAAATGTTACTGATCAAAATATATCAGGCTCTGAAGCTGGAATAATGCAAAACAGATAGAGTTAAATTATGCATGCTTGCACATGGGCAATATTTATAGGGCAAAAAGTATAGGTCGCTCTCTCAGAACTGTATGTTACGGAGAAACCGCTACGTGTTGGGATAATTAGATGGTTGTCGTACAGCCGCTTAAAATGTATGCCCACGACAAGGAGTGGTGGCCACACAAAAAATGAAGTTGTTCTAGCTAATCAAGAAACACTTCTAGAAGGTGCCGTCTTCCCGGTGGTTTACTAAAGACTAATCGTGATTTATCGTGATTTAACAATATTTTTTAGGTTCTTAATTTAAACACCAAAGAATCTATGTGCGTTTAGGTGTGTTTTATGCTTTTTTAAAATTTCTAATTTAGGAGGTTAGTTTTAATATTTTGATGTGTTACGTGTTTTTTTTTGTTCAAATAATTAATTATTTTGTGTGTGTTAATTAGTTTTATTATCAGAATGTATAGAGTAGGATCAGTTGGCAGGGCGGGGGATGAGGTAAGCACGGATGGCACCTTTGGTGGGGGGGAGGTGAATAAATATTAGGGCAGATATGTGATAACGAATGGTAAATATAGAATTGTTAAAGGGAGTGGGGTTACAACCCCAGTTATTACATCGGCTGACATTTGTCATTGTGTCGCCTCTGAGTAAATAATTTTATTTTGATACTTTCAATCAATTATACTTTGTTTTATACATTCAATTTACCGTTCAATAAAGTTTACACCACAAGCATTTTGTTGCAGTTATTCTTATGTATGTGTATCTTTTAGACACTCCTTATTTTAAAAAAAGTGAAGAATAATAATGTTGTAAATATTTATGTCAACAGGAAAATAGCACCTTCTCTTTTGCTAACAACAAAGAAACGAATTCTCAGTTTTCAACTAAGAGCAAGGAAGGGTGATGGAAACAAAATACCAAAATGCTTATTTTTAAACCTAATTCTATAATATTTAGCATATAGTTATAACACAAAGAGTTATGCCTAAAAATAAAAAAAATGCTGAAAAATTCCTGCCGTTTCCATGGTGATAGCGGCCATCTTGGATTTTGACAAATTGTTAGGTTTTACTTCCTTGTAGAAAGAACTAGGTTTTGCACTTTTGTTCCAATCTGCATGAGAACCGTTTCATTTGACTTTTTCGGTTGACAAAATTCCACATATTATATTACTAATCTTTTTAACTTGAATTTTATAGCAATATTTTATAAAATTTGCGTAATAAGTAGAAAATTACTCCCAACTTCATATAGGCTAGAAATAGTCAAAGAAATAATTTCTAGTAATATAATAGTAATTTAGCAAACATGCTTATTTTTATCTTGGATTAGTAGAGTCAGGGTGTTGTGGTGATTGAGGATATTATATTATTTTATATAAATAAATTACTATGCTATACACCATAAATCATTACTGTGTATTTTTATCATGCAAAACAACTGTTCTGACTTTTATTATTTTAATCTCCCGGCCATTCCGCTTGACTTCAAGGAGAGGTTGAGGGCAGTTTTTGAAAATATTTGAATTGATAAAATAATTCTGAACAGCTTTTTAACGGCTTATATTCGATACAAACATAAAAAAATGAGAGTAATTTCTGGTTCCAAAACGGCTTTAAAGTTTACAAATGTAAATATAAGTTTATCGCTTGCCATATTTTAAAAAATTTTTTTTTCAAAACTTTAATATTTTAACATAGACTTTTTATGCCTATTTTGTTGGAGTAAATTCCTCCCCACATTACAATAAAGAACAAACAAAAAGAAGAGATCGATTCAAATAAACTGATATGTATTAGTACAATAGTATGGTAATAAATATTGTAACTATGAAATCAAATTTACAAGAATAGTAACTGTACGGAAGTCAATGATACTAATACCAACACATAATAAAATTAAATGCAAACAGTAATACTTAAAGTAAAATCGTTTATTTTATGTTAAAAAGAAAGAGAAAGCAAAACGATATTAAAATAAGTCACACATATAAACCTACATGTGTACTTTCTATATTTTAATCGTTCCGAACAAATGAACACATATTTTGAAAATTTTCGCCGTTTTACACCTTCTATATGGTAGGAACTATAAATGATGCATTGAAATTGATTAAAAAACAAATATTGATTTTGACTAAATTTTAGATCTTACTTTCTTCTGCAACGAACTAGATTTTGCAATTTTGTTGGTGTCTGCTTGTGTGTAAGTAAATAGGATAACATGAGAATCGTTTCAGTTGAGTTTTTCAGTTGATGACATTTTATATAAAGGTTTTACATCAAATTCGTGGTTTTATATAAAAAAACATTGCATACTCAGCTAAACGGATATGGTACTTAATCTTCTTCCAGTTAAAAGAAACCGGGAGTGATCTCACCTAACTTTTCTCGAATATTCTTATAAAACATTACGGTGGTTGGCAACGCGGGATATGGACATGATTTTTACAAGCTTTTATTTAACTCACTTCCTCGTCAGTCGACAGTCTGTCTGTCTAGACGGAAACGCAGGAGTGAAAATTCGGACAGTTCTACTTGACCGACACGATTCACAGTTGGCACATGGGTCAAGACATGAAGACAATGCAATCTGAAACTAAATTTGACTTAATTGGATGCCTAATTGATTTTTTATGAATTAATTAAAATTTGGACCGAATTAGTAGGCATGTCTAGCCAACCACACCACACGCGTCATCAATAGCTGCGCCATCACGACCACGTAATGGCTGCGTTCAAAAACCATTGCGCGCCTACTGAACGTGATATTCAGAAGGCGCGCAATGGTTTTTAGTCATGTAACTCTATTGTAGATAAAACATGTAAAGTACTGAAAAAAAATTTCATAAAAAACGTTTTAATAACAAGCTTTTATGTAATGATGCACTAAAAAGTAGAAAATAAATTATAGACTACTATTTAAATAACTATAAAGAAAAGCGTGGGTGTCTTCCTTAACATTAGTAAAGGTATCCAATAGATACTAAAGTGACCCACGCTTTTCTTTATTGTTATTTAAATAGTAGTCTATAATTTATTTTCTACTTTTTAGTGCATCATTACATAAAAGCTTGTTATTAAAACGTTTTTTATGAATTTTTTTTACAAGCTTTTATTTAACTCACTTCCTCGTCAGTCGACAGTCTGTCTGTCTAGACGGAAACGCAGGAGTGAAAATTCGGACAGTTCTACTTGACCGACACGATTCACAGTTGGCACATGGGTCAAGACATGAAGACAATGCAATCTGAAACTAAATTTGACTTAATTGGATGCCTAATTGATTTTTTATGAATTAATTAAAATTTGGACCGAATTAGTAGGCATGTCTAGCCAACCACACCACACGCGTCATCAATAGCTGCGCCATCACGACCACGTAATGGCTGCGTTCAAAAACCATTGCGCGCCTACTGAACGTGATATTCAGAAGGCGCGCAATGGTTTTTAGTCATGTAACTCTATTGTAGATAAAACATGTAAAGTACTGAAAAAAAAATTCATAAAAAACGTTTTAATAACAAGCTTTTATGTAATGATGCACTAAAAAGTAGAAAATAAATTATAGACTACTATTTAAATAACTATAAAGAAAAGCGTGGGTGTCTTCCTTAACATTAGTAATGGTATCCAATAGATACTAAAGTGACCCACGCTTTTCTTTATAGTTATTTAAATAGTAGTCTATAATTTATTTTCTACTTTTTAGTGCATCATTACATAAAAGCTTGTTATTAAAACGTTTTTTATGAATTTTTTTTTACAAGCTTTTATTTAACTCACTTCCTCGTCAGTCTGTCGTCAGTCTAGACGGAAACGCAGGAGTGAAAATTCGGACAGTTCTACTTGACCGACACGATTCACAGTTGGCACGTGGGTCAAGACATGAAGACAATGCAATCTGAAACTAAATTTGACTTAGTTGGATGCCTAATTGATTTTTTATGAATTAATTAAAATTTGGACCGAATTAGTAGGCATGTCTAGCCAACCACACCACACGCGTCATCAATAGCTGCGCCATCACGACCACGTAATGGCTGCGTTCAAAAACCATTGCGCGCCTACTGAACGTGATATTCAGTAGGCGCGCAATGGTTTTTAGTCATGTAACTCTATTGTAGATAAAACATGTAAAGTACTGAAAAAAAAATTCATAAAAAACGTTTTAATAACAAGCTTTTATGTAATGATGCACTAAAAAGTAGAAAATAAATTATAGACTACTATTTAAATAACTATAAAGAAAAGCGTGGGTGTCTTCCTTAACATTAGTAAAGGTATCCAATAGATACTAAAGTGACCCACGCTTTTCTTTATAGTTATTTAAATAGTAGTCTATAATTTATTTTCTACTTTTTAGTGCATCATTACATAAAAGCTTGTTATTAATACGTTTTTTATGAATTTTTTTTTAATCCATTTTTAATTACTTAAACTTTTTATAATAGAATACAATCTCGTATACAAAAAGAATTGCGCACCATACTTTTGTGTGAAATTTCGTTTATCTATCTGAAACAGTACTCAAGTTATAGCCTTTTAAAAAACTAAAAGTAGAATAAGTCCCACTTTAGGTTATCGAAAAACGCTGATAAGTTAATACAGAACTACAAATTTGATATAATACTTATATATGATATTTCATCAACCTACCTGTAACTGTACTCACGTTATCGTGTTTACAGACACACATCGACACACAAACACACAAGGAAAGAACTGCAAAACCCAGTTTTTCTGACTCGAATACTCATAAAACGCCCGATTAAAATAAGTCCCCTATACTACGTGTGTGATGAAGTACTGAGGTGTAAAACGGTGAAAACTGTCAAAATGTTATGTGTATTTTATGCATTACTTCCTTTATACTGTGTATACGAGAAAGAAATAGAGTGCATGTTAGTCTCAGTGTTAAACGTGAGGGTGGAAAGAATGAGGGATGTCATCCAGCTCTGTACAATAGTTCTCACCTGTCTCCCATAATCATTGTAGTTGACAAAGTTTATTAATTTATCAATACATTAGTTTTACTATTTAAAAAAAAAGAAGTCTTCTACTTCTTCTTCGTTCTTAATTTTTAGTGTTGGAAGGTATCGAGCCATTATCTGCCAGAGGGTTTGAACACGAGACTTTTGTTTTCAAATTTATCAACCATGAGCTTTTGTCGACTCGACCACGCCTCCATCACAATTAAAGATATGTGCCAACTGGTTATGCGCCATGTTCCTCATTGACTCCGATTTCAGCCTGCTTTTCTTTTTGGATTTGCTTCCATAGCCTTTGTCCAACCAAGAACAAACTACAAAGCAGCAATTGTCTCTCCTAGAAGTGTGGCTGTCCCCAGCTAACGAGCCTCATCTGCCCGAGGGTTCAAACTCGAGAGTTTTCGGTTTAGCAACCATGAGCTTTACCGACTCGACCACGCCGACCCCCTAAAAAAGAAGTAATAATCTATATATATATTTCTCTTCTGGGATCAGTTAGAAAACTAGCCGCAAGCGCCTCCTTGCAGTCCCCTCTCTTCCTCTCTTCCTCTCTATCACTATCACTACCACCCCCACCCCACCCCCACATGATCTGGTGAGCGGTGTTCACTCTGTGTACATTTTACAATCATAGAGACGGGTTTGGTGACGGCTATTAGGGGCAGATAATTTAGTTTGAAACGATTTTAAACTTAGAGGAGGTAACTAAGAGGAGGCTGCTTTCACGTGGGGGGGGGGGTTAGTGTTTTTAAGCAAATATTTTCAATGGCAGCATTGGTACTGTCGAATTCACAAATTATAAATTACTGAAAAGTAGAAAAAAAAACAACTAAATAGCGGCGTATGATACGCAGCGGGTCGGTTCGTGATAATAATTATAACTATTGTTGAATGAGGAAATTAAATTTCATGTTTTTTTTATTTCTTACAATATTTAAACGCAGTTGGCTTCATTTAATATATTTTTATACAAATATTCTTATACAAGCAATATACAGGGCCTATAGCTTACTGTTTTCTATATATTTATAGTTCAGATCTTACATCTCTTTTGCTTAGTTAACAATAAAAGTTTAATTATTATCTTTAATATTTATCAGTGAATGGTAAGTTACAGTTAAAACGTTATGTTTTTTTTTTCATTTTTAACGAAAGAAAATAAGTTTAAAAATGATAACTATTAAATACAGTAGTTTACGAAAAACACATTAAAAGTAAAATATTTAAAATTATTTAGTCTACTTTTATGGAAGCAGCTAAAAATATAAAATAATAATTATTTTACTTGTATAGTTATATCAAATGTTTCACTTACATGAAGATTAAATACATCCCCTCTCGTTTATAGCCTCTCCCTGAATTCTAAAACTTTTCCTTTTTTGAAGTTAACAAAAATAAACCGGGAGTGATCTCCCCTAAACTTTCTCGAATATTCTTATATAAAACAACAGGGGATGGGAACTCGGGATATAGTTATGATTTTTAATCCATTTTAAATACTTAAACTTTTTAAAATAAAATAGAATCTCATAGAAAATAGTATTGCACACCAAGCGAACGCCGAATAGAGATGTTCATAATGGTGCGCAATATTATTAGTACTTTATAAATTTAGATGCGATTTTGAGATATCGGAAATAGCGTAAATTAGTACTTCCCGTCAACGGAAATTACTCAAAATTTGACAGAACGAAGAGAATTATATTTTTTACTTACAAGTGAAATTTCATTTATCTATCTGAAATAATACTCAATTTATAGGCTTTTGAAAAATTCAAAGTAGAAAAAGTACCACTTCCGGTTATCGGAAATCGCTCAAAAGTTGACACGGATCTACGATTTTGATAAAATACTTATATATGAAATTTCATCAACCTAGCTGTAACGGTACTCAAGTCATCGTGTTTACACACACACAGACACACAGACACACAGACACACAGACATACGGACAAGATTGCAAAATTATGTTTTTCCGTATCAGTGAGGTGTAAGACGTCGAGATTTGTAAAAATCTCGATTTTCTTTTGCACGATTACAATACTTTCTCTATACTACGTATATACGAGAAAGTAAAAAAGCTATCGAGATTCCCATTTTAATTTCTACACGTAGACTGTTTTAAATAAGTAATTTCTACTTCAGTCGTTGATCACTTCCTCGCCATCTATTTCCCTGTAGGCCTAGTTAAAAAAAAATCTTTAGTAGGTTTAAAAACCACACGTGGAGATGCGTTATAAGACACGGCTCTTATAAATAAAATTTAAAAAATACATAACTATTGTAACAAAAACCCATTGTATATATGATTCTGTTTTAAAAGGCAATAAAAAAAAGGAAAGTGAAAAAATAAACAATATAAATAAAACTGTATAAGCTTTAATTGGTACTAAAGTTTTAAAAAATTAACAATAAAATGAATTTGCTGTCATCAATAAAACCTTTTATTTATAAAATATGTTACATATTTAATTAGCAAAAAATAATATTTAATATAAAAAACTAATGTTTCCAATTTTTTTCTGAAATTGTAATTTCTTATTATTTTTTTAAACTAATTCGTTAATAATGGAGTCGACACCACATACGTCTTAAAATATGATATAACCTTAAAGTTAGATAGCGATCTCTAACAATATTCTGACCCTTCATAGTCTGTAGTCGACTCGCAGTCAAAAATCCAATTAGCAGTGATACTTTTTTAGCGCAATTTCCATTCTGGAGAATTGCGTTTATTAACCCGTCATTTCTGGATGTATGAATGAATGGATGGATGGATGGATGGATGTGTGTCCGCAGCTTTAAGTCGTATCTCCTCCTCAACGAAGCAATATCGATGACTAGTTTCTCCTTGTTCCTCTAGCTAAGCGAGCGTTTAGCTCTTGTAGTTTATTCTGATGTCTTCCCTTTTATAGTTTGAATTTAGTATTGTCTAATTAGATTAAAAATGATACATTCTTACTTTGTCATTTAACAGTATGGTATCTGAAAATTTTAATTGACATCGCTGCTTTAGAAAATGGTTATAATCGAGATTCACGGACTGCAATAAAACCATAAAAAATAAAAATAAACACACACATAAAAAAATGCAGCCTTATAACAATTTGACCTATTTACATATTTCAGACGTTTGTTTAAAACAAAAGAATTTTAACTTTAAAATAGCCGTTGGGCCTGCACTTTATAAACTCTTTTCCAATACTAATGAAAAAGTAATATATATTTGCGCCTAGATAAGGAAAGTATATTTATGTTTACCTGTATTATTTAAAAAGAACCAAAATGTATTTACTTTAGTACTTACACGTAATACATTTTAAAATTGTAAATCTATAATTTCAGATGATTTGCAGTTTCTAAGTTTATATTCAATGATGGATTTTGAATATGACAGTTCGCAAACTGTTCTGAAAAACACAGAAAAACTTCTGTTGGATAATATTTTTTTGGATTTTACTGTCAAGGTTGATGACGTGTCTCTGCAATGTCACCGTATTTTTCTGGCAGCGTCGTCACATTTCTTCAGAGCTCTTTTAATGACAGACATGAAGGAGGCTAAAGAGGGTTGTGTAACGATCAATGGGATTTCACTTAAAACTTTTCAACACATTTTAAAGTCAATGTATACTGGAAAAGTTCCTTTGACGAAAGATAATTTTATAGACATATGGCAGGCAGCAGATCACCTACAGATAGACTTTATTGTTACAAACTGTGAGGATTTCGCTGCAAAGGCCATTTCCGTTGAAAACATTGAAAACGTTGTGAATACAGCTAAAGCTTTTAAATCCGAAAAAGTGTTGAATGCTTCAAAATCTTTTATGTTAAATAACTTCGGCATACTTATGAACGACAAGCCTATAATGGAGCTGGAAGTTAAAGATTTCAATGAATTTATTGATTCTCGGGATCTAAAAGTAGAAAACGAAGACTGGGTCATACAAACAGTGCTAAAGTGGGTTGAGTATATGCCAGAAGAAAAATACAGTGGTGAAAAAGAAGAAATTCATACTGACATAGAACATAACACTTCAAAGAAAAATAGTTCCAATAATAAATTTGACAGAAGTCTTACCGCAGTCCATAAACAAGCGTTGAATAAAATAAATCACAGAACTCAAGCCTTGACAACTTTATTGAAGTCTGTGCGGACGTGTCTTGTGAGTACACCACTTCTGAAACATCTGCTAAATCAGCAATTGATAATCAACAACAAAGAAGCTGAGCGTATTTTAATGGATGCGGTATTGTATAAGACAACACATTATAACCAGGGACAATGGCGAACAAGTGCCATACATCGAGCCTGTAGTATATTGGAGCATTACGGTATTGTGTATATAATAAATAGTAAATTTAGTTGTGTCTGTGCATGTGAAGATAAGCTTTACAAATGTGTAAGCTGTAGCGATATATCTCTGGACGTAATTTTAGTTGTGTTTGACTCGTATCTGTACGCCAGTGGTGTTAAAGACGAATCTCAAACAAACAGCTGTCTGTATGTTTTTTGCATAAACGATTGGAACAAAATCACCGAGATACCAGGACGGCAGTTAATTTTCGTGCCATATGAACAGTGTATCTTTATTCTAAGCAAATGCTCTACTGAAATATATCAAATATTCCCTAAATGGGGTAAACCAAAAGTTGAAGAATTTACAAAGCTACCAGAGGCAATAAAAGTACAACATGCTATAACTTATCAGAGGACGATTCTGATTTTCAGTTCTGTTACCGTCAATGGTGAAGAGAAAACTGCAGTTCATCAGCTGGACATTTTAACAAAGAAATTAACAGAATTAGAACAATTAAATGGACCAGCTGAACAGATAATAAGTTTCAGTGATGACAACAATACTTATGTATTACAAACTGTTGGAGATTTGTGGCTTATAATTAGTTCAGTTGAACCAGTCACATTCAAATTGTTGGGAAGGTTATGGACTATTAAGAGAAAGTTGTTCGGTGCATTGACATACAAGAAAGAGTTGACTATCTTTGGTTCTGACCCCACCAAAGAGCCAGCTGAACAAAAACTGCTGTATTCGTTTAAAGAGTACTTTAACTGTATAATATACTGGGGAATTGATAAACCATGTTCAAATTTTATACCAGCTACTCTACCGAAAGATGGAATGGTGCCTACCCGAAAATAAGTACAAAGTAATGTTATGAATGGTTATTGCGCTTTGGAAAGAGTTTGGGAGTGAGGTTAAGGGCTGTGCTTTTTTAGGGTGGACAAAGTTATTTTGTTATTTTTTTTACGTTACAAAAGATTAACATTTTCACGTTTCTTATATTAGAACTGGATACATTTGGACTAAAAAAATAGCACATTGATCGGGTGGAATTTAAGTAAATATTGCTTTTTTAGGTGCAGCTGACCGTAAACCTACTTATATATGAACATTATTTTTTAGTGCTTTCAACACAGGTATAATATTTTTAAAATAATGATTAAAATATTTCAGGCTGTAAACTGGAATAATGTAAAGCAATCAAAATACTCGATAATTGATACTTGCAACTGGTCAACATTCATAGGGCAAAAAGAGTATTAATGGCATGTTCAGAATTTTACATTAAAGAGAATCGTGTACGTGTTGGGATTATTAGTTGGTTATCGCACATCTGCTGTAGCGATATGCGCACAACAGCGAGAGGCGGGAATAAAAAATTTGCTCTAAGTCGCTCTAAGTAATCATTTAACACTTAATGGAGGAGCGGTCTGTCGAGTGTGGGAATGATGGCTTATTGTGATGTAACAATACTTATTAAGTCGGCCTACGCCAAAAGAATCTATGTACGTTTAGGTTTTTTCCATTTGTTTTAAATATCTAATTTATCAGGATAGATTTTATTGCTTTGATATATTTTGTCATTTTTTTCAATTTTATTTTGATTTTTAAGAGGTTAGCTTTAAATATATGTTTAATAAGAGCAGGTCATATTTTAAATTTATTTTATCTCCTATTGTTAGTAATTGAAAATAGCATTTAAAATGTTAGTATCTGTGATACGAATGATTTTTTTGAAAAAAAAAGTGTTTGTGGGTTAATTAGTTTTATTATTAGAATGTATAGAGTTGGATCAGTAGGGGAAGCTAAAATAAAAAGGCAGAGTGGTGACTCCAAATCGTGAATATAAAATTGTTAAAGAGGTTGTGACACCACTGTGTAAATAATGATTGCATTTTGATAGTTTTAATCAATTATACTTTGTTTTATACTTTTATACTTTTAATTTACCGTTCAATAAATTTTACGCCATGTATTCTAATTTATATTTATCTTCTAAACATCTATATACTACTAAAACTCACGTTTGTTAACATGTTTGTATATTTATTTGTTTTTTTTTTTTTTTTTTTTGTTTGTTTTATTGTTTTCTTGTTTGGGTTTTGAGAAATAGAAAGTTGAATACGTTCCGCTTTCGTTTACCTGAAATCGCTGAAAAGTTAATACATAACCACACATTTTTTGCACAATTACAACACTTACTCTATAAGCCTACTTTGTATACGATTAAGTAAATAAACCGGGAGTGATCTCCCCAAAACTTTGTCGAATATTCTTATATAAAATAACAGGGGATGGGAACTCGGGCTATAGACATAATTTTTAATCCATTTTAAATACTTAAAGTTTTTAAAATAGAATAAAAACTCGCGTAGATAAATTAATTGCACACCAAGTGAACGCCAAATAAAAAAGCGCATAATAGTGCGCAATATTATTAGTACTTTAAAAATTTACATTAGTTTTTTGAGAAATCGGAAGTAGCGTAAATTACTACTTCCGGTCAACGGAAATTACTCAAAATTTAACAGAAGGTAGAGAATTAGATGTTTTACTTACATGTGAAATTTAATTAGTTTCAAATCTTTTAAAAACTAAATTATCTGCCCCTAATATCCGTCACTTACTCGAACCCTCTCTACTATTGTATACATTCGGGGTGAACTATAGCTCACCGGACAGGTGGGGATGAGGGTGATGGCTAAGCTGCGTGGTGTTTTCTATGGTCCCAATAAAGAGAATTATATATATATATATATATATATATATATATATATATATATATATATATATATATATATATACATATATACTTACTGGAAGACAGATGCGTCTGTGTGTTCCATGGCGTAGTGCTTGATTGCCTGTCTTCTTGTGTTTTGCTTTTTTGGTGACTGGTGTAACTCAGCGCAATGTATCCATAGGTTATGCAGTGAGAGGATTTGCACTATCATCGTTTTCCTCTATAACCATTTTGAAGTTAAACTATAGTTTCGAATTAGAGAACGACTAAATTAATGCAGACAAATGACTCGACACGATGACATTGGTTCACCATACTGTTTATTGTACTAAAATAATACATACGACGAGTTCAACAAACGATAGTAAGATTCGACTACATTCACGACTTAACTTAGGCAACAAGAACAAGACGATCTAACCTTTTTCCCCGGCAACAACGATCCTACAGTTAAACTTCACAATCTTGCTTACCGCGTCACATCTTCTTTTATTCAACATTCGTCCACAACAATATTTGTTCGCACCTACATGCCTAATCAAACACACATTATAACATTAGTCGCTATGAGAGGGCTTCACATTTCATACTATTATTGTGGGCGTTCCACTACCAATAGTCACTGGTTACAAACAACTTTAATATAATAGACGGGATACTTATTTCTTTATGGGATTTCGGGTTTACTCAACATTGCTAACAACTTCAAGTTAGGATCCAAGTAGACTGCTTATACAAACTCCCTTCCTCAACAACAGCATATGTTATGTTCATTTTTATATTTGCATTATTTTCTGAGTTATTGTTTGCGTTTGTGTGTGTTTTGGAGTTTGTGTATTCGTTTGTGTTCGCGTTTGTGTTTGTGTTTCCGTTTGGTTTTGATTGTGATTAATTGTAGTTAGAGTTAGTTTATAGTTAAGGTTATGTGTGTTATACTTAACCGTCAGTATGTGATTATTGACACTTAATTGGAAAAGCAATACTATTCCTAAACCCTGGCAATGCCGGGTAGGCTATATGCCGCTTTATAAACACACAAGTCATTGCCTTTACAAATAATTTTTACCTCAAACGCCAGTGCACGGAATGGCCGGGGCGGCTAGTTTATAAAAAAAATATATAAAAACCCAATACGCCGATGAAGATTAAATTTAATTACACATGTATGCGGTCTAATAAAAAGTTATTCTTCTACTTTACCTCAATTCTTTTGCTCAAAGAAATTAATGTTTTAAAATCGATGTTGTCTTTCAGATTCTGAACGTCTTTTCATTTAATGAGCAGAGCAGATTTTCTTTACCAGATATATACATATATACATATTTTAAAAATTGCACATCTTTTTCCAAGTGTTACATAAATTGATCTTATTTTAAAAAGAGTCACGCCAACTTTAACAATGGGCAAAGCATATAAAAGGTCCAATTGCATTACTAAAAATCTAGAAAGATTACTACTAGAAGACGAATTGTTGGATTTTACTGTAGAAGTTGAAGATGTTAAGGTTCGGTGTCACTGAGTTGTTCTGGCAGCGTCTTCAGATTTCTTTAGAGCACTGTTACGGTGTGAAATGAGGGAAGCAAATGATGGATGTGTTACACTAAATGGAATGTCAGAACACACATTTCAACATATTTTAAAGTCAATTTAATCCGGAACAGTTGTTTTAACGTTAGACATTTTATAGACGTGTGGAAAGAGGTGGATCAGCTACAGGTAGAATTTATGATAGCAGATTGTGAAAAATTTGCCTTAAAAGTAATGTCAGAAGACAACCTTGTGAACATATGGAAGTTTGCGGACAAGTTACAGAAACAAGTGATCATAACGAAATGTGAGGAATTTGCTCTGAACGTTTTATCTCTTAAGAACTTTGAAAGCATTTTTAAAACAGAAAAAACCGTAGAATCCAGAAAAGTAATGGATACTTGTGAATATTTTATGTTAAAAAACTTTGATGGTGTGAGTAGGATGGTTTCTATTATGGAACTTCCTCTTGAAGAGTTTCTGAGTTTGATTGAGAGGCGAGATCTTAATGTGAGTTCGAAAGATACAGTTCTAGAGACGGTGATAAAATGGGTTGATTATGTGCAAGAAAACGATGTGGAATTTGCTATCGACAAAATGAGCTTAAGCGATTTCCAATTTGAGAAAGGTAATGATCAAAGTACTGAAGAAAAATCGGTTGAGGATTCCGATGATAGTTATCATGACGTTTCTGACTGTGTTGAATTACCTATAAATGAACGTCATAATTTGTTAGAAGTCGGTAATAGGATTCAATTGTTGGCAACTTTATTGAAGTCGGTAAGGACGTCACTTGTGAGTACTCCAATATTGGATTACTGTCTAAAGCATAAGCTAATGCTTGAAAATACTGAAGCAAGAGATATTCTAATCAACTCAGTACTGTCTAAAATGACATATTATAACCACGGCCAATGGCGAACAAGTGCCATACATCGTGCCTGTAGTGAATTGGAAAACTGTGGAATAGTTTATGTCATAAACGGTAACTTTAATATTATAACTGCTTTTGACGAAAATCTTTACAAGTGTTTAAAGATTGATGAATTACGGCTTGATGCTACATCAGTAGATTTTGACTCACATTTGTACGCCGCAGGTGTTAAAGAGGCAGCGCAAGAACATAGCAGTTTGTGTGTTTTTAGTAGAAACGAATGGAACAAAATAGCTGAAATACCAGGCCGACAGTTAATTTTAGTGTCATATGAACAGTGTATCTTCATGATTAACAAAACTGCAACAGATATAATTCAAATATTTCCTATACAGCGGAATCCAAAAGTTGAAGAATTTACTAAGCTTCCAGATACAATAAAATTACAACATGCTATAAATTATCAGATGATGATTCTGATATTCAGTTCTGTTACCGTCAATGGTGTAGAGAAAACAGCAGTTCACCAGCTGAACATTCTAACCAAGAAATTAACAGAATTAGAACAATTGAATGGACCAGCGGAACTGATAATTAGTTTGTCGCATTCGGGCAAGTGTCCATTCGGGAAATCGGCCTTCGGGCAAACGGCATTCGGGCAAGTGTCTTTCGGGAATTTGTCGTAGACCCGGTTGCTTCATATTGAACTTTCAAACCAGCAGCATACAAATGAGAATACAAAACAGCTAAAGTATTGTTTCTGGGATATTTATTGTCTTTCACACTCGTGTAAAGCTTTCCATCAAATGAAGCTATTGTGAAGAATTTATAACCAATACACAAAACGCCACAGTGTTCAAATTCACTAAAGGCATGATGTATGGCAGATGTTCGCCACTGCCTTTGGTTATAGTGTTTTGTCTTATACAACATAGCATCCATTATAAGTATTCAAACACATTTAATGTTAAGTATCCATTGATGATTTCGGAAATATTCCAAAAGTGAAGTACTCACTAATGACGTTCTAACAGACTCTAACAGATTTGTTAACTGGAAGATTCTTTTGTTTGTTTTAGACGTATTAAATAGTTATTTTAATGCTTCAACTGAGGAATTTGAGTAGTTTCCATTAATTTCAGCATGAAGTGTGTTATTCTCGCATATAAATTTATAAAGTACTAATACTATTCCGCACTTTTTTGCACATATTGTTTGGTGTGCAATTCTTTTTTCTACGGGATTCTATTTTATTTTTAAAAGTTTAAGTAATTAAAAATTGATTAAAAATCATGTCTATATCCCGCGTTTCCATCCCCTGTTGTTTATATAAGAATATTTGAAAAAGTTCGAGATCACTCCCGGTTTATTATTCATGCATTTACAGAAATCAAATTTTAACGGCTTATATTTCAGTATACATTAAAACTTTTGTCACGACAACTTTTTGAAAGAACTTTACAAGGTCTGAAAAATAAGTTCCTTTTTAATTTTCGAAAGTTTCAACATTTGCATATTATTTGCCATAAACTTTTTTTTTTCAATAAAAGCCATCACAATTACCTCGCCACAAATGTTTTTTTTCTGCATGAAAAACAATTACTGAAAATATGGTTGACATTGTTAAAAAGATAAAAAGTAGTAAAGCTTTTTAGTTTTTAAAAAAGTGCGAGCTGAGACAAACAGCAAAAAGTAACGAAAAGTAGGTCAGGAAAATAATACCTGTGTAATTTGTAAGCTTTGGATATTTCCGAGAACTGCAACTTTCTAATGATGCAAAATACAATATGATGACGGATATAAAACGTTTCGTAGAGAGCTAGTAAGATTGAGAAAAAATGATTATTTTTTAAATTAACACGGTCATAAATATTGTATTTTAAATACACTCATTTTTTTCATTAAGTCTATTGTTTTCTTAATACAGAAAATTAACAAATTATCCAAAAGTGCAAGAAACCCATCATGACGAAAACCAAGAATTTGGTTATTTTGTAAAGAGCATAATATTCCCTAAACCTAGCCCTAAACGCCTTCAACTATACACATAACATAGCATAATGACCAACGCTTTTCTTTATAATTACTGCTAGTCGTGTATAATAATATAATTAAGAAAATAATTGATTATCTCTTTTTTTAGTGCATAGTTATATAAAAGTTTGTTATTAAAACGTTTTTTAAATGATTTTTAAAAACAAATGTTAGAAAGGTTTTAACGTTTTCTTTCTATTACATTCCTAATATTGATGGGAAAGTCATAGCCATTTGTTATGGATATAAAGTAACACGAGCCGACACGCTCAATAACAGTTTAGAAGCAAGCTCCTAAATGTCCTTTATGTTTACCTTTATCCATAGTCTTTAAGAGCCGAATCTGGTCGTCCTTCGTTGCCCTGACAGAGTGTTTTTTGGCGTCCAGGGCCTTCCCATGTTCGCTATGGCGCCTACGTTCGTTTAAGTTAGCGCATAAGACTAAGAAAAGTTGGGGTACTATAGTCATTTACTAAGTTGAATCAGGCGGTTCCACCGGCGCCTCAACATGTTGCGATTAGGCGCCCCGGGCTAGAATATGAGCACTTTGCGTTGTTTTCTTTGTGTTTGAGTTTGGGTTTGCGTTTGGATTTTGGTTTGGGTTTGTTTTTGTTTGCTTTTTTAATTTCGATTTTGTTTTCTTTGTGGTTGTTGTTGTGTTAGTGTTAGTGTTTGCGTTTGCTTTTGTGTTTTCGTTTGAATTTGTATTTGTGTTTGTGTTATGTTTGCGTTATTTTTTTGTGTTTTGATTTTGGTTGTGGTTTGGTTTGTGTTTGGATTTGTGTTTGAGTTCATTAGCTTTTTTGTTTGCGATAGTGTTTGATTTTTCTTTGGGTTTGTGGTTGGGTTTGTCTTTGCGTTTGATTTTGTTTTTTCGTTGGTGTTTGTATTTGTGTTTGTGTTGTGTTTGCACTTTTTGTGTTTTGGTTGGTTGTGGTTAGGGTGGGCAATGCCGGGTATATGCTGATTACTAAACACACAAGTCATGGTCCTTAGCAGATAGTTTTTCAAAGATGCCAGTGCAGGGCCTGGCCGGGACGGCTAGTTATAACTATTTTCTGAAATTTATATTCAGTCGCATCATTAGAAAAAAAATCGAGTTTTGCACACCAAAGCGAAAACTTTAGAAAAAAGTGTATCGCTTCCATTTGACAGCACCCGTGTTGAAAGAGGAAATTCAATTTCATATTTTTATTTCTTACAATTTTAAAACGCTGCAGGCCTCATAGAATATTTTGTTTTACAAATGTTGTTATACAAGCAATATACAGGGCCTATAGCTTAATGATTATTATATATTTATATTTCAGCTCATATATTTCTTTATTTACTTAACAAAAAAGGTTAATTATTACCTTTAATATTTTTCAATGCATGGTAAATTACAATTCAAACGTTATGTTTTTTTTTATTTTAAAGAAAGAAAAATAATTATACACATATATACATTAGTTTAATAAATGTATAACTAGTAAATATAGAATTTTTTGTAAAAGACACGCAAGCCATGTTTTATATTGTTTTGTCTGCTTTTATGGAAGCAGCTGAAAATATAAACTAATATTTATGTTACGTGTAAGCTATAGGCTTACTAGCTGTATCACTTACATAAAGATTACATATATCTACCCCACCCTCCCTTGTAGCCCCTCCGTGACATCTAAAACTTATCCTTTTTTGAAGTAGCAATAATGAAAAAAAGCTTTTGAGATGTCCTATTTCATTTACTACACGTAAACTGTTTAAATAAGTAAATTCTACTTCAGTAGTTCATCACTTCCTCGCCATCTCTTTCCCTGTAAGTCTAGTTTTAAAACAATCTTAAGTAGGTTTAAAAACCATATGTGTCACGGCCTTTATAATAATAAAAAAAATATAGTACAAAAATTAAATAAAACGAATTCGCTTCTAAAATATTTTAAATTTTTAATAAGCAAAAAATAATTTTAAATTAAAAAAAAACAAAGTTTCACAATTTTCTTTTTTAAATGGCAACTTTTTAAATCATCTTTTTACTAATTAAATAATAATGGAGTTGACACAAAATTGACACGAATTAAAATATGATATAACCCTGTAGTATAATTGCGATCTCTAACAGACAAGTATCTAACACTTCCTAGTCTGTAGTCGACTAGCAGTCAAAAAACCAATCAGCAGATATAATTTTATCTCAGTCATCCTCTAGCGACTAGCTCTTATATTTTGCCTTGTGATCTTTAATTTAATTTTTTGAATTTATTAATGTCTAATTAAATTAAAAATGAGATATTCTTACATTTTTATTCGAGATATAAGTTTGCAATAATCCACACAAGCAATTAACACACATACATGCATCATAAACAAAATAAAAGCTTATAAAAAATCTAACATATTCACATATTCCAGAAGTTTGATTAAAAAAAAATTACAAAATATAATTACAGTATAACATCTACAAGTAATACATTTTAAAATTTTAAAACAATATTTTCAGATGATTTACAGTTTTTAAATTTGAATTCAATGATGGATTTTGAATATGACAGTTCTCAAACGGTTCTGAAAAACACAGAAAAACTTCTGTTGGATAATATTTTTTTGGATTTTACTGTTAAGGTTGATGACGTTTCCTTGCCATGTCACCGTATTTTTCTGGCAGCGTCGTCACATTTCTTCAAAGCACTTTTAATGACAGACATGAAGGAGGCTAAAGAGGGTTGTGTAACGATCAAAGGGATTTCTCTTAAAACATTTCAACACATTTTGAAGTCAATGTATACTGGAAAGGTACCTTTGACGAAAGATAATTTTATAGATATATGGCAAGCAGCGGATCAACTACAGATAGACTTTATTGTTACACACTGTGAGGATTTCGCTGCAAAAGCCATTTCCGTTGAAAACATTGAAAGCGTTGTGAATACAGCTAAAGCTTTTAAATCCGAAAAAGTGTTAAATGCTTCAAAATCGTTTATGATAAAAAACTTTGGCTTACTTATGAACGACAGGCCTATAATGGAGCTCGAATTTAAAAATTTCAATGAATTGATTGATTCACGGGATCTAAAAGTAGAAAACGAAGACTGGGTCATACAAACAGTGTTTAAGTGGGTTGAGTACGGACTTGAAGAAAAATGCAGTGGGGACTATGAAGACGTTTACACTGACATAAAAGATAACACTACAAATAGTTCCAATGATGAATCTCGTAAAAGTCTTCATGCAGCCAATAAACAAATGTTGAATAAAATAAGTCACAGAACTCAAGCCTTGACAACATTATTGAATTCAGTGAGGACGTGTCTTGTGAGTACACCACTTCTGAAACATCTGCTAAAACATCGATTGATTATCAACAACAGTGAAGCTAGAGATATTTTGATTGATGCTGTGTTGTATAAGACAACACATTATAACCACGGACAATGGCGAACAAGTGCCATACATCGAGCTTTTAGTAAATCGGAGCATTACGGTGTTGAGTATAATATAGAAAGAGGAACACTTTATTACATAAATGTATTTGAAGATAAGCGTTACAAAAGTATAGGCTGTAGCGATATATCACTAGACGTCACTTTAGTTGTTTTTGACTCTTATTTATACGCCAGTGGTGTTAAAGACGTCTCTCAAACAAACAGCTCTCTGTATTTTTTTTGTGTAAATGCTTGGAACAAAATTACTGAGATACCTGGACGGCAGTTAATTTTAGTGCCATATGAACAGTGTATCTTTATTCTTAGTAAAAGTTCTACTGAAATATATCAAATATTCCCTAAATCTCGGAAACCAAAAGTTGAAGAGTGTACAAAGCTACCAGAGACAATAAAAGTACAACAAGCTATACATTATCAGAGGATGATTCTGATTTTCAGTTCTGTTACCGTCAATGGTGAAGAGAAAACTGCAGTTCATCAGCTGGACATTTTAACAAAGAAAGTAACAGAATTAGAACAATTAAATGGACCAGCTGAACAGATAATAAGTTTCAGTGATGACAACAATACTTACGTTTTACAAACTGTTGGAGATTTGTGGCTTATAAGTAGTTCAGTTGAACCAGTCACATTCAAATTGTTGGGAAGGTTATGGACAATTAAGAGAAAGTTGTACGGTGCATTGACATACAAGAAAAAGTTGACCATATTTGGTTGTCACCCTACCAAAGAGCCAGTTGAACAAAAACTGTTGTGTTCGTTTAAAGAGTACTTTAACCCCATAAAATACTGGGGGACTGATGAAACATGTTCAAATTTTATACCAATTACACTACAGAAAGATGAATTGGTGCCTGTCTAAAAATAAGTACAAAGTAATGTTAATGAATGGTTATTTCGTTTTGTAAAAGCGTTGGGAGTTGGGTAAAGGGCTGTGTTTTGTGGCGGTGGGTAACGTTATGCAGCTTTTTTGTTCTATTTGTTTCCCTAGAATTACCTTTTCAGTTTTATTTTTTTTGTACTGAATAAGAATGACTAAACTAATTGCTCATTTATCGAGTGGAATTCAACTAAATATAGCTTATAAGGTGCAGGTGACTTTAACCTTACTTATACAAATATATATATATATATATATATATATATATATATATATATATATATATATATATATATATATATATATATGTGTGTGTGTGTATACATATATATATATATATATATATATATATATATATATATATATATATATATATATATATATATATATATATATATATGTATATATATATATATATATATATATATATATATATATATATATATATATAATGGAAAATTTTTAAGGGTTACATGACTGTATAGATTTTTTTAGTACTTCGAACAAAAGTATAATTTTTAAAAATAATGAACAATATATTCCAGGCTTTAAAATTGAATCATGTATAGGAAATTAAACACTCGATTATTTATGCAACTCAAAAAGCGTACAGGTCGGAAGCTTAGAATTCTATGTTCCAGTAAAACCGCAATGTGTTGGTATTATTAGTTGGTTATCGTACAGCTACTAAAACGATATTTCCACAATAGGAAGAGGTGGCCACAAAAAAGGTGAAGTAGCTTTAGGTGATTATGTAACATTGCTTGGAGGAGCCGAATTTCCAGTGTGGGATTGTAGACTGATGTAACAATACTTATTTAGTTCTAAATTCAAACACTAACATATTTGTGTATCTTTAGGTTTGTTTTATCCTCTTTTTAAATATCTATTTTCTGAGGTTGTTTTTTAGTGTTTTTATGTGTTTCGTGTTTTGTTTGATTGCAAATTTTATATTTTTTGTTGTTTAATTGTGTGTATGTGTTTAAACTAATTGCAGTGCTGGTGATGCGATTGTTGAATGATTAAATATTGTATGTGGATTAACTAGTTTTATTATGAGAATGCATAGAGTAAGATCAGTAGGCGGATGACATCTTTGTGAGGTAGGGTTGAGGAAATGGCAGAGATGTGATAACGAATGGAAATGTAAAATTGTTAAATGGGGTAGGGGGACAACCCTGTTGGGTTCTAGAATCTAGGGGTATATAAATAACAACAGACAAATACGACGTATACAACAATAACACTTACACACTATAATAACAATAATAATAAGATATTTAATAATATATACAGTACTTAAATAATAAAAGGATCAAAAGGGGTCTACAACATAAATACAATGCTCAACACCACGTTCCATGTTCCACGTCCACAGCCACACTACAACTAACTGATTCACACACTGGCACACGCTCTGACACCCGTCACCTGACACACCTCACGTGAACACCTCTCGCTCCATGTACACTCAACCAAGGGATACAACTATACACCAAAGGGAGGGTACATGTCGTTCCAGCACACAACACACACACACACAAGCAGGGGACATGTAAGGGACGTAACATCCCTCCCCTACACCTTCAGATCTCTTTTCCTTAAAGAGATCAAACATCTCTTGTTCTATTAGCCACTGTTGGTGCCCGAGCTCGACTATTTATTCTTCAGCCCTTAGGACGCCTCGCTTTGACCGGTGGGGACAGCGTTTGGCTTGTATCCAGCCTGGACAGTTCGGTCCAGAGTGTGGCTTGTATCCAGCCTGGACAGTTCGGTCCAGAGTGTGGCTCGCATCCAGCTTTAACATTTCGGTCCTGAGTGTGGACTATGGTTTTCTCCGGCCGGGCACCAAGCTCGTGGTCTGACTATCTCAACCTATGAAGATACATGTGAAAAGCCACAATAAAAAATTTGATTTGCATAATCATTCTAAACTGCATCAGTAATACCTTTCTCAAACATTTCTCAATATAATTATATTATAATGCCTCAATAGTAAATTTCTTTAACATAATCATACTATACTCCAACAATAATACATTTCTCAATATCATATACACTAGTTGGCGTAAAACACTCGTGATAGAATGTCTGCTACAAAGTTCTCAGTTCCCTTGATATGTTTCACAGTACAGGCTGTTTCCTGTAGTGTAAGGGCCCATCGGCAGACGCGTACGTCGCCATAGATGGTCATCTTTTCTTAAAGGCGATCAAACTGAGTTCCTTTCTCGATAGCCGTTTTAACTACATTAATCATCTCCAGCCCGTAATCATCATACACAGCTTCTGTAAATAAAAAACAAAGAAAAATTTACATTGATTGAATAAATTATCTTAACAAAAAACTTACCAAGGACACTACCTTTGTAAGGATACGCCTCCAAATTTCGTGCTTTACCTCAATCTCATATGCGAGTCTTTAAGCAGGGAAAAATTTCCTAACATATCACGCTGAGCTGTGGGACACACCCGTGATATGTGACCAACACCACCGCAGCAATAACACTTGAGATCATCTGACCGTCGATGTACATTTTCAGTACGCCAGTTGCTCGCTCCACTGGTCCCGTTGGGACAGTTTCGTTGTATGTGGCCTGGCTTTCTACAGCTATAACAGGCGCCTGTATCTATATCCATACTGCACTCTTTGGCAATATGACCTTGTTCATTGCACTTGTAGCACCGATAAGGTCTTTTGTTGTTTCCATACTCCACAACAGCTCTTTTATCTGACCTATTTCTCCAAGTAAAGCCGCTATTACTATTGCTATGACAATCCCTGGCATAGTGTCCATAACGTCCACATGTGTAGCATTTACTGCTCAGACTGACCTTGCTGACACCATGCATCGGTTGTAAACCAGCTTGTCGTGCCTGTCGTTTACCTGATTCGCTCCTGTCTCGTCTAGAGGTATGACAGACTCCCGCTATATGGTCAACTCCCCCGCTTGAGTAGCACTGAATTTCTTCTGTGGAAGGGCAAGTGTGGCGTCCTGGAGATCGCGGTGTCTTGTTTTGCCAGGGTATCCTCTCTGCTGTAGAACTTGCAGCGACGTACGGAGGGGTTTGGTTTACTGGCCTCGTCACTCTAGCGTTTTGAGTGCTCTTATAGTTGTCAATAACTTTAAGATTATCTTCCACACTTACCTTAGCAGCACCATTCAGCCTCTCCAACAGATCACAAATAACAACCGATTTTATCCGATCAACAATCAGGAGGTTCACCAAGTCCTCAAACGTTTCCTTTATTCCCGACTGCTGGACCCACGCTCTCAAAGCGGCTTCTGTGTTGACTGCGAAGCTTCTCATGTCGTCGTGTGTTGGTACTAGCTGGTGGAATCTGACCCTATACTTTTCCTCGTTGAAACCTGCGTGCGTCAATAACTTTACCTTTACTGACTCGAACTCATGATGCAAGTTCAGTCCCGTCTCAACGAGGAAAGTCTTCAGTTGTCCACTCATCTTGTCCGTCAGAAGGAGCGACCAGTCCTTGGGGTCAATGCCTTGTCTCTTTGCTTGACTCTCAAAATGCCTCACGTACGCACCCAGGTCCTCGTCTACCGTCATCGCCGCCACGTCCCTCAAGTGGGGTACAGGGTTACATACCTTTGCTACAACCTCGACCTTCGCATCTTCTACCCTCCTCAACTCTTCCTTTACCCACTCCGCCAAACTGTCATCGGTCAGCCCGATTAGCTTTCCCTCCTCCTTCAAGTCACTTATTAACTGTCTTCTGGCACTCCTGGTAGTCGCCATGCTAAACGGACGAGCCCCCAAATGTTGGGTTCTAGAATCTAGGGG
Organism: Physella acuta; assembly: GCF_028476545.2. NCBI lineage: Eukaryota > Metazoa > Mollusca > Gastropoda > Physidae > Physella > Physella acuta. The sequence goes on along the minus strand of NW_026732099.1, from coordinate 895,472 downwards.
TATATAAATAACAACAGACAAATACGACGTATACAACAATAACACTTACACACTATAATAACAATAATAATAAGATATTTAATAATATATACAGTACTTAAATAATAAAAGGATCAAAAGGGGTCTACAACATAAATACAATACTCAACACCACGTTCCATGTTCCACGTCCACAGCCACACTACAACTAACTGATTCACACACTGGCACACGCTCTGACACCCGTCACCTGACACACCTCACGTGAACACCTCTCGCTCCATGTACACTCAACCAAGGGATACAACTATACACCAAAGGGAGGGTACCTGTCGTTCCAGCACACAACACACACACACACAAGCAGGGGACATTTAAGGGACGTAACAAACCCCAGTTATTACATCGGGTAACACTCGACATTGTGTTGCCTCTGAGTAAATAATTTCATTTTGATAATTTCAATCAATTATACTTTGTTTTATACTTTTAATTTACCGTTCAATAAAGTTTACACCATGTATTTGATTAATCGTCGCAAGCTTTGTGTTACACTCTCTTATGTTTATCTTGCTAAGGTTTTTATTGAAAAAGTTGATGGTAATTAAGTTAATGTGATAAATAATTGTTTAAAAATTTAAATCATTAATTCTTCTTGTTAAAAACTACAGAAATGAATTCTTAGTTTCCAACCGCTATTATTATTAAGAAACAAAGATACTTGTTTTAAAAACTCTAACCTTTAACAAGGGATTTTATAAGAAAATTCAATTTGTATAAAAATTGCATAAAAACATTTTAATAACAAGCTGTTATAGATTTTCTTTCAATAAATATAATAATGAACTACCATTTAAATAACCAAAAAGAAAGGAGTTTTGAACACATTTACAAGATGAGAAGTGAAACACCATGTATTTTTAGTTATTTTAAGCCCTTTATGCCGGAATTATTTTCCAAGCGTATAAAAAATATTTGTGCTGATTTTCTCTCATCATACTGACACTGAAATTGAGGTATATAGTTGTTTCAAAATTTTGAAATACTTTTGATGCTGATTACAGGATGTCGCAAATTCGTGACATCAGATGCTTATGGACCAAACAGTAATTAATTATTTTTTTTTAGACCGGGTCATTTTTACTGACACGTGTTTCTCTAAATATCCAGGCACAAACAATAGAACATCACAAATACACATATGCACATGCAAGGAGATGTAGACTCACATGTAAAATCCATGAAAACTTTAGTTTTAGTTGTTCGGGCATATAGTTACATAACTCTGCTGAACCTGCTAACAGTATACCACTTATATATCAAATTTGTAGTTTTCTATTGATAAAAATGGCATATTCCGCTAACCGGAAATAGAACTTAATCTTCTTCCAGTTAAAAATTTCAATAACTAGAATACCGTAATTTTTTACTAACGCGTATTCCATTATACACGCGAGTTTCTATCAACTTCTGGTAAACATTTGTTTACAAGTTTAAGACAAATCCCATTTTTAATAAACTCAGCAATATTTGTTTTGAGCATTAATTTTGGAATTTTAAAGTAAAATTTACACTGATGTTACGCATTCTAATCAAAATGCAAATGATTGTAAAATAAAATATTATTTTGACAGAATTCTTACAAAAGGTTATGCTTTAGATAATGTAGTTTCACCTATACTAAAACACTTTATGTTTATTAAGATTCTCCACTTAAAAAAATAGAGTGCATGTTAGTATTGAAAAGTTATGAAAGGATGCAGGGGGGGGGGGTGAAGGGTTTAATTTGTCTCTATACAATAGTTCTCACATGTCCCCTATAATTATTGCAGTTGAATAATTTTATTAATTTATCAATAGATTAGTTTTTATTTTAAAAAAAAGAGTAGTAATAGTAAAAGTGATTATAACTATTGTCTGAAATTTATATTCCGTCTCATCTTTAGAAAAAAAATGTTTTGCACACCTAAGCTGAAACTTTAGAAAAAAGCGTGTCACTTCCAGTTAGCAGCACCCGTGTTGAAAGAGGAAATTAAATTTCATGTTTTTATTGCTATCAATTTTAAAACGCTGTGGGCCTCATTGAATATCTTTTTATACAAATATTCTTATACAAGCAATATACCGGGCCTATAGCTTACTGATTACTAGATCTATATATATATAGTTCAGATCTTATATCTCTTTTCTTAGTTAACAAGAAAAGGTTAATTATTATCTTTAATATTTATGAGTGTATAGTGTATGGTAAGTTACAATTTAAACCTTATGGTTTTTTTTTCAATTTTAACGAAAGAAAACAAACACACATAGTCTATGAATAATTTAATTGAATACATTTATTACCAGTTAAAAATAGTAGTTTATGGAAAAGACAACACAAGTAATATATTTGATATTGTTTTGTCTAATTTTATTGAATCAGCTAAAAATATAATCTAATGTGTATTTTCTTGTATCGGTATACTAATTGTGTCACTTACATAAAGATTACATATATCTATCCCCTCACTTATAGCCCCTCCCTAAAATCTCATACATTTCCTTTATTGAAGTAGCAATAACAAAAAAAAAAGCTATTGAGATTACCATTTCAATTTCTAAACGAAAACTGTTTTAAATAAGTAAATTCTACTTCAGTCGTTGATCACTTCCTCGCAATCTATTTCCCTGTAGGCGTAGTTTAAAAAAAAAATCTTATGTAGGTTTAAAAACCACACGTGGAGCTGCGTTATGTGTCACGGCTTTATAAATAAAATATAAAAAAAAATTATTGTAAATAATAAATAAATATATGAAACGGATTTGCTTTCATCAATGAAAGTATTTGCTTCTAAAATATGTTACATATTTTAAAAGCAATAAATTATTTTAAGATTAAAAAAAAACAGTATCATAATTTTCTTTTTTAAATTGTAGTGTTTAAAAAAAACCCTTTTAATAATTCGTTAATAATGGAGTGACACCAAATACGACTTAAAATATGATATAACCCTGTAGTTAGATTGCGATCTCTATCAGACAATGTATCTGACCCTTCATAGTCTGTAGTCGACTCGCAGTCAAAAAAGCAATCGGCAGTGATAACTTTTTCTCAGTGTTTCTCTAGAGAACATCACTTGAATTTTGTCTTAATATCTCCCCTTTTATTGTTTGAATGTATTGTCTAATTAGATTGAAAATGAGATATTATTACTTTGTCATTTGAAAGTAATTTATCTGAAAATTTTAATCAACATCGATGCTTTAGAAAATTGTTACATCGAGATACACTTTTTGCAAAAAATCCAGAAAAGAAGAGACACATGTACAAGAAGTATAGAGAAAATAAAAGCTCATAAAAATCTAACCTATTTACATTTTAGCCTTTTAACTTTAAAATAGCCTAAACTAAGTATACTTTCTGTCCAATGCTCATGAAAAAGCAAAATTTACGTGCGCTCGAATAAGAAAAGTATATTTATGTTTACCTAAATTATTTTAAAAACAAAATGTATTCAATGTAGTACTTACAACCAATACTTTTAATCATTTTAAAACGTTACTTTCAGATGCTTTGCAGTTTCTAAGTTGAAATTCAATGATGGATTTTGAATATGACAGTTCTCAAACTGTTCTGAAAAACACAGAAAAACTTCTGTTGGATAATATTTTTTTGGATTTTACTGTCAAGGTTGAAGACGTTTCCTTGCCATGTCACCGTATTTTTCTGGCAGCGTCGTCACATTTCTTCAGAGCACTTTTAATGACAGACATGAAGGAGGCTAAAGAGGGTTGTGTAACGATCAATGGGATTTCTCTTAAAACGTTTCAACACATTTTGAAGTCAATGTATACTGGAAAAGTTCCTCTCACGAAAGATAATTTTATAGACATATGGAAAGCAGCGGATCAACTACAGATAGACTTTATTGTTAAACACTGTGAGGATTTCGCTGCAAAGGCCATTTCTGTTGATAACTTTGAAAGCGTTGTGAATACAGCTAAAGCTTTTAAATCTGAAATAGTGTTGAATGCTTCAAAATCGTTTATGATAAATAACTTTGGTATAATTATGAACAACAAGACTGTAATGGAGCTCGAAGTTAAAGATTTCAATGAATTGATTGATTCACGGGATCTAAAAGTAGAAAACGAAGACTGGGTCATAAAAACAGTGCTAAAGTGGGTAGAGTACAGGCCTGAAGAAAAATGCAATGTTGAATATGAAGAGGTTTATACTGGCATAAAACATTATACTAGAAATAGTTCCAATAAGGATTCTGGTAAAAGTCTTACCGCAGGCCATAAGCAAATAGTAAAGAACAAAACTCAGTATGAGAGAACTCAAGCCTTGACAACATTATTGAAGTCTGTGAGGACTTGTCTTGTAAGTACACAACTTCTGAAAAATCTGCTAAAACATCGATTGATTATCAACAACACTGAAGCTAGAGATGTTTTGATTGATGCTGTATTGTATAAGACAACACATTATAACCACGGACAATGGCGAACAAGTGCCATACATCGAGCCTCTAGTGAATGGGAGCATTGCGGTGTTGTGTATATAATAAATAGTAATTTTAATTGTGTCCCTGCATGTGAAGATAAGGTTTACAAATGTGTAAGCTGTAGTGATATACCTCTGGACGTAACTTTAGTTGTTTTTGACTCTTATCTATACGCTACTGGTGTTAAAGACGAATCTCAAACAAAGAGCTGTCTGTATGTTTTTTGTAGAAATGTTTGGAACAAAATTACTGAGATACCAGGACGGCAGTTAATTTTAGTGCCATCTGAACAGTGTATCCATATTCTAAGCAAATGCTCTTGTGAAATATATCAAATTTTCCCTAAAAACAGTAAGGTAAAAGTTGAAGAATTCACAAAGCTTCCAGAGACAATCAAAGTACAACAGGCTGTACATTATCAGGGAATGATTCTGATTTTCAGTTCTGTTACCGTCAATGGTGAAGAGAAAACTGCAGTTCATCAACTCGACCTTTTAACAAAGAAATTAACAGAGTTAGAACCGTTTAATGGACCAGCAGAACAGATAATAAGTTTCAGTGATGACAACAATACTTATGTGCTACAAACAGTTGGAGATTTGTGGAGCATAAACTTTTCAGCTGAAAAGGTCACATTCTTATTTTTGGGAAGATTATGGACTGTTAAAAGAAATTTGTACGGTGCAATGACATACAGGAAAACATTGACTGTCTTAGGTTCTGACCCAACAAAAGAGCCTGCTCAACAAAAACTGCTGTATACGTTTAAAGATTACTTTAACATCATAAAACACTGGGGGTATGATGAACCATGTTCAAATTTTATACCAGCTACACTACCGAAGGATGTAATGGTGTCTCTCAAAAAATAATTACTGTAACAACATGAATTCTTTGTTGTTATTGTGGGTTCTTCAATATACTCATACGAGCAACAGTAGTTGTGAAACAATAACTTTATTTACACTTTGTACAGAGAATTAATAGACCCATAGTAAATCCATGGTCACAACTGGTATAAGTACAATCACAGTCAAGAAACAAAGTGTCGTAGTAACATCCTACATTCACAGCCACAGTCCTCAGGTTCAAGTTCTAGCACACAACACCCGTTCACCTTTCGCTCTCTCTTTTATTCACCACTTTCTCTCCCCTTACGTACCTGAGCGATCTCACCCAAAAGCATGAAACAACACATGACGATCGCTCAGACAGTCCTTCCGCTAGCCAGGTACTCTTCATTCATGCAAAACACAATATAATAAGGATACATAATTATACAGTCTGTGACACGTCCCCCCTTCAATTAAAATTTTGTGTAACAAAATTTATAAATACAATATTGGTAGGGCAGGATCATGTGCCAGACAACAAAATTTTTATACATCTCAAAAAACATGGAAAAATACATTCTTTGTAGACTAATGCACAAGCATTATGTGTAATGTATTCAAATATGAGAAAGAAAAACATTTCAATTACCAAGTAATTGTATAAACAAGACAAATGAGTTTAGTGAATTACCAAACTATAATACATAGTTGAAATTATCAAAGACTTAATTCAACTCATGAATTAAATAATTATATCCTATGTAGTAAAAAACTTCCTTAGCATCAAGGCATGTTATTACGACGCATGATTAATATACTTTGTTGTCTCCCCTAGTTGACCCATTTCAGACAAATCTAGGTCACAACACAACAACATTGCCTTTCACAGGTATGGCTAACACACAATTCATCATTGAGACTTCCGTCTTATTGTTATGCGGAATAATAGTCTCTAACTTTTACTTGATTTACTTTATTCACTGTTAATTAATAGTATAGAATAGGTTTAACATAATACAGTTTACAATCTTTTGAAATAGTACACAATTTATATTACTGATACAAATTGTTTGATATTTATATATTACAGTTACAGACTGTATAATATTAATAAACTGTAAATTGATAATTTAATCTTAGCACCCTCTATAGCATGAGTAATCGTTCTCGTGCAGTTGACGATGACCTGTATGCCATCTCTCCCTCAAATTGTAGCTTTTAGCTGTGCTACCATAATCATTTCCTAGATTTCGTGTAACTTGTGTTACTTCATTTGTTTTAATATTCTCCTCTGGTTTCTGAACAACGTCAGTGGTTATCTTGCTTTGTGTATGTTGGTTTGGTTCATCAACCAACTCAATATAAATATTATGGCATTGCTTTGGCCTCTCATAATATGTGTTGCGTCGGTAACTTCCATTAGTATACCTATTCACACTTTTGTTATTCTGATTTGAAGTTGATACATTTCTTAAATTACTGTATTTCTCACATGACTTTCTGTGTACATAATTGTTTCTTCTCTGATTTGCCAACCTATGCCAACATTGATTTTGGTAATGACCTGTTTTTCCGCAGTAAAAACATCTAGATTTTGGCTTCTTATAAACATGGTGACTGTATTCATAGTTTGCTAAATTTCTTTTTCTTTCATTCTGTGCATTAATGACATTAATGACATTCTTATTAACATGTTGACTGTATTCATAATTTGCTAAATTTCTTTTACTTTCATTCTGTGCATTAATGACATTGTAGTTTCTAGTTACTGTTTCATCTTTCTTAACTTCCTTGTGCTTCTTTATTGATTCTAATTCACACATAAATTTCTGTGTTAATTTCTCCATTTCTTTGTTAAATTTATTCTTGAGTTCTAGGATATCTTCTTTAAAGTTTGACTCCAGATTTCTAAGTAACTCCTCAATAGGTACGTTCTCTTTATTGTGGCTTATTAAGTTCACTGATTCATTAATCATCATTAGTTTATCATGATTCCTGCCATTCTCCGATGGACTTATTAAATCATCACTGCCATTGACTGATGGGCTTATTAAATCATTTTGACTACCATTCTCTGATGAACTTGTTTCTTGTTGACTGCCATTCTCTGATGGACTTGTTTCTTGTTGACTGCCATTCTCTGATGGACTTACGATACAACTTTCAATAATATTCTCGTGTACCTGCGTATCATTCAAAAAAGAGTCAATCTTAAGACATACTAATGTATCTGTCACCTTTAAATCATTATTAAGTTCAACCTCTGTTTTATCCTTGGGTTTCAATTCTTCCTGGACTATGTTACTCTGTTCTTCATTCCAAAGGTTGCCAATATTTACTTCTTCAAGTTCTGCCTGTTGACTTTCTAATTTTGGTTCATATGTGTCTGTTATAGCTTTCATTTCTAATAGTTCTTGTTCATATGCTAGTTCATGTAGGCCAACTTGTTTTTCCAAAGTTTCAGCCCTTTTATCTGCTCTCTGTTTTCTGTTTCTTTTTTTCCGCTTTCCTTTTAGTTGTACAGTCTCTTCTACTTTATCTCCATCTGACATTTCTTCTTCTTTTTGCATGTCTGTAATAGCTCTTGATCTATTACACACTATTTCTATCACATCATCTAGTTCTCTCAATACATTTCCATGAGCTCGTCGGGGTTGGTCTGTTTCTTCGTCCCATGCTTCTTTTGCTTCTTCTATGTCTTTTTCAAGTCGATTGGTTGCCCAGGCTATCTGCTTATTCATCTTCTTAATGCCTTGCGCCCTCGCTAGTGCTAGATATTCTTCAAAACATGACATTTTGATATATTTTCTATGACATAAAATATAAATTCATTAGTTGACAATAGATAAATGTTAATTAATTTACAATACCCTTTCTTGTATTCTGGCTTTGTTCAGTTCATTAGAGACATCTAGTAATCCAAGAAAAGTTCATAGTACATATATAGTACAAAAATAGTTCACTTTGTTGATTCCAAAAAGTTGAAAAAAATTCAAAATAGTTCTAGTAGCCTGTTACAGAGTAGAAATTTGTCCAGTTTTAGATAAGACATCTTTAGGAACAGTTTAGGAACAGTTACAAAAATAAACTTGATCTGCTAAATCCAAACAGTAGAAAAACTTGAACAGCTAATCCATATAGAAAAAACTTGAACAGCTAAATCCAAACAGTAGAAAAGAAACACTAAGACTTGATCGGCTAAATCCAAACAGAAAAAACACACAGACGATATTTACTCGACATTGGTGAGACAATATCGAAATAAGGTGATAAAAATTATCACGTTGATGACTTGACTTGAACAAGACGTCTGACTTGACTACAGCAACCCTTCTGACTTGAGTGTAGATAGATGACTTTCAAGAACTTGACGTACTTGGTAAACAGTGGAAGACCACTTCAAAAACGTTGAAAACTGCTTACAATGATAATGTGACAATTCTTGATCACTTGTAGTAACACTGTAACTTCGTTGACGATTTCAGACTTCAATATAATTTACCAATGTAACAACATCACTTCTTCAATTGCTTCTGACAATGTAACAGTAGAATCAGTAACAGTAGCACCACTTCTTCAACCACTTTTGACATCATATGTAACAGTAATACAATGTAGCAACATCACTTTATTGCCTCCACTTCTGACACCATATGTAACAACATGAATTCTTTGTTGTTATTGTGGGTTCTTCAATATACTCATACGAGCAACAGTAGTTGTGAAACAATAACTTTATTTACACTTTGTACAGAGAATTAATAGACCCATAGTAAATCCATGGTCACAACTGGTATAAGTACAATCACAGTCAAGAAACAAAGTGTCGTAGTAACATCCTACATTCACAGCCACAGTCCTCAGGTTCAAGTTCTAGCACACAACACCCGTTCACCTTTCGCTCTCTCTTTTATTCACCACTTTCTCTCCCCTTACGTACCTGAGCGATCTCACCCAAAAGCATGAAACAACACATGACGATCGCTCAGACAGTCCTTCCGCTAGCCAGGTACTCTTCATTCATGCAAAACACAATATAATAAGGATACATAATTATACAGTCTGTGACAATTACAAAGTAGTGCTAATGCAATTTGTAAAGGGGTTGGCAGAACATTTGGGCTTTTTGGTGGTGGTTATACAGCCTTTTTGTTTCATTACTTTCCAAAGATTTACTTAGTAATTTGTACACTGGATGCAAATGGGGTAAATTAATAGCTCTCTGAATAAGTGGAATTAAAATAACCAATAATGCCACTAAACTAACTTTTATATTTATATATAATACAAACACTTTTAAAGAATCACACGTTGTGATTATTCTTTTATTCAGTACCTTTAACAAAAGTATAAGGCTAAAAAAAAAAAAAAAGAACAACCTGGCCGATCAATATAATCTAAATAATCTAAGTAGGTTTTGGTGTGTTTCGTTGATTTTTAAATTTCTCTTTTTTTTTGGTTGTTAGTTTAAAATACATACCTATATGCCTACGGGCCTACTGCAATGCTGGTAGTATTTCAAAATTGTTTTAACTCTTATTGTTAATAATTGAAAACATCGTTAAAATGTTAGCACTAGTAATTACTTTTATTATTAGAATGTATAGAGTAGGTCCGGTAGGTAAATGACACGAATCAGAGAGTGAATAAATTGTAGTGCAGATTGGTGATACCGAATAAAAATGTAAAATTGATGAAGTGGGTGGGTCACACCCCAAAATAGCGCATCGGGTGACATCTGACATAGTGTCAACTGTTACAGAATAACGATTTTAGTTTTGATATTTTAAATCAATTATACTTTGATACTTTTAATTTACCGTTCAATAAAGTTTACACTATGTATTTGATTAAATACCACAAGCCTTTTGTTATACTGTGTAATATTTATATTTCACTTTAAGTACCGTTACGCTTTGCGAGTGTTTGCTATGTTGTATTAAAAACTATAATAATACTCTCTCTCTTACATGATACTGTTCCGATATTTTAATTATGTATATTTTAATTATATCTTATGAGGGTTGTAACCAGGGTTAGTGAAGTAAAAACAAGTGGTTTTCTGTTTAAGGTCTGACTCTAATGTTTATCGTAGTTGTCAAACAATCCGTGAACATGTGGAACCGCAGGTTGTGTGTAGGTATATTTTAAGAATGACGTGCTGTTGGTGTTTTTAAGGTAGCACTGTGTAGTGCTCTTTTATTTTCCTATAACATTTTATAAACAAGCATTCATATCGCCATAAATACAAGTAATCTAGACAACTTATAAGAGTCAAAGCATTTAGCGAGGACGAATAATTGCACTTGCTATAAGGCATAAGGTTTGTAAGTATGTCAACAACCTCTCTTTCTTGTACTTGCTAGCTAGTATATTTCAAACCAATTGTTGCTTTCTTTTTAATCTAATTGGTAAATAAACCGGGAGTGATCTCCCCTAAACTTTCTCGAATATTCTTATATGAAACAACAGGCAATGGCAACTCGGAATATAGGCACGACTTTTAATCCATTTTAAATACTTAACCTTTTATAAATAGAATAAAATCTTGTAGAAAAAAGAATTGCACATCAAGTGAACGCCAAATAAAGATGTTCATAATAGTGCGGATTATTATTAGTACTTTATAAATTTACATGCGTTTTTTGAGAAATCGGAAATAGCGTAAATTAGTATTTCCGGTCAACGGAAATTACCTAAAATTTGATAGAAGGTAGAGTATTAGATCTTTTACTTACAAGTGAAATTTCATTTATCTATCTGAAATAGTACTTAAGTTATTGGCTTTTGAAATATTCAAAGTAGAAAAAGTACCATTTCCGTTTATCGGAAATTGCTCAAAAGTTTATACGGTTCTACGAATTTGATAAAATACTTATATATGAAATTTCATCAACCTAGCTTTAACGGTACTATAACGGTACTAAAGTTATCGTGTTTACACACAAACACAGACACACAGACATACGGACAGAATTGCAAAGTCCAGTTTGTCCGACTTGATAACGCATACAACGCCAAAATGTTTATACATTTGTATTTATAATTTTTACCTGATTAAAATAAGTCCGGTATACTTCGGATGTGATGAAGGACTGAGGTGTAAAACGGTGAAAACTGTCCAAATTCCATGCTATTTTTGTGCACGATCACAAGACTTTCTCTATACTTCGTATATACGAGAAAGTAAAAATAAAAATAAAACGGAAAAATTACATCCACTATAGTTAATTTATTTAAACTAGCATACTACGGCAATGATAGACTACAATGTTCATATAATATTAATACCACAGGCCTAGTGGTATTTAATTTGATTCTATTATAAGTAAAAAAGGGTTTGAGTGCTCTTTCTATTACAAACGGAATATACTGAAAACAAAAAAAATAATTACTTAAAAAACAAACAATACGCAACCGAATATAATAACGAAAATCATCCATTAAAACAGGTAACACAGGTATTATTGTAAATACACTTTATTTGTAATCAAAACCGTACATTAAGAACTGCTTTGAGTTGTTGCAAGTAAGAAATGCTCTAACCTGTTTAAAAGTTTAAAAGTATATAAATTCCTTTTTTGATATATATTACAACTAGATGGTAGCTATGAATAATACAAATGCGAGTATAATGCTCATCTAGTTATTTAGAAACATTAAATAGTTTTAAGTGTTGTTGAAAATTTAAAAAATGTAAATAATTTAGTAATATAATTTCAATAATCCTGTTGCTATACCTTTTTTAAAAAAATGATATTTGCTTAAATGGATGCTAAATATACATATGTATATATCACATTCAATCATTTTTGTTTAAAAAATATTAGCTTATATTTAAGTCAGGATAAAATATTTTATTATATTGTAGTTTTCGCTGAATACAATTACACTTTTTGAAGTTTGATTAAACCTTAAATTTAGGGAAACAAAAGTATCAATAGCTCTAAGATATACAATGCCTAACATGCTACAAATGGTAACAAGCAATCGATAAATAGATTGGTTGAAGTCGACACGTTTAATTTTCATTTTAAGTGATACAGCAGTTCTTACTTTAGTAAAAATGTTGTAAATTGTCTCTATATAATACAATACCTAGTCTATACACCTGTATTTACAAAAAAAATGTTATAGATAAATAGCACACAGAGATATATTACAAAGTAGATCAGATATAGTTTCCAACTAGGTTCAATTTTCCCATGTCCCCCATAATCATTCTAGTTGACAAAGTTTATTAATTTTATCAATAAATTAGTTTTGTTTTTTTAAATCAACCGGGAGTGATCTCCCTTAAACTTTCTCGAATATTCTTATATAACTTGGAATGTAGACATGATTTTTAATTACTTAAACTTTTAAAAATAGAATAGAATCTCATAGAAAAAAGAATTGCGCACCAAGCGAACGCAAAAACAAAATGTGCATAATAGTGCGCAATATTATTAGTACTTAATAAATTTACATGCGTTTTTTTTATAAATCGAAAATAGCGTAAATTAGTACTTACGGTCAACGGAAATTACTCAAAATTTGACAGTAGGTAGAGAATTAGATCTTTTACTTACATATGAAATTTCATTTATCTATCTGAAATAGTACTCAAGTTAGACGCTTTTGAAAAGTTCAAAGTAGAAAAAGTACCACTTTCGGTTATCGGGAATCGCTCAAAAGTTGATACGGATCTACGATTTTGATAAAATACTTATAAATAAAATTTCATCAATCTAGCTGTAACGGTACTCAAGTTATCGTGTTTACACACAGACACACACACACAGACACAGACACACAGACACACCGACATACGGACAAGATTGCAAAATTAAGTTTTTCCGTATCAGTGAGATGTAAAACGTCTAGATTTGTAAAAATCTCGATTTTTTTTTGCACGATTACAAGACTTTCTCTATACTTCGTATATACGAGGAAGTAAAAAAAGAGAAGTAATTATACTAATAATTATAACTATTGTCTAAAATTTATATTCAGTGGCATCTTAACAAAAAACCGACTTTTGCACACCTAAGCTAAACCACTAGAAAAAAATTGTGTTGCTTCCATTTGACAGCACCCGTGTTGAATGAGGAAATTAAATTTCATGTTTTTATTTCTTACAATTTTTAAACGCAATAGGCCTCATTAAATATCTTTTTATACAAATATACTTATACAAGTAATATACAGTGCATATAGCTTACTGACTGCTATATATTTATAGTTCAGATCTTATATCTTATCTTATCTAATTGCTTAATTAACATTAAAGGTTAATGATTATATTTAATATTTATCACTGCATGGTAAGTTACAGTTCAAACGATTTTTTTCATTTTTAACGATAGAAAAACAATAATACACATAAATAAATTAGTTTAATAAATGTATAACAATTTAATATAGTGGTTTATGAAAAACACATTAAAAGTAATTTATTTAAAATTATTTAGTCTACTATAATGGAAGCTGCTAAAAATATAAACTTATAATTATTTTACTTTTATAGATATACCAAATGTTTCACTTAAATAAATATTACATACATCTCCCCCCTCCTCCCTTATAGCGACTCCCTGAATTCTAAAACTGTTCCTATATTGAAGTAGCAATAATAAAAAAAACGTTATTGAAATTCCTTTTTCAGTTTCTACACGTAAACTTTTTAAAATTAGTAAATTCTACTCAAGCCTTTGATCACTACCTCGCCTGCCCTTAAATTTAGGCCTAGTTAGATGCATTTTATCATAATTTTATGTCAAGGCCTTTATAAATAAAGTTAATAAAAACATAAATATTGTAAAAAAAACAAGAGTATATATGTTTCTGTTTTAAATAGGCAATAGAAAATACGAAAAAAAAAACCAAATATAAATAATACGGTATAATAAGAATCTTTTATTGGCACTAAAGTTTTAAAAATTCAACAATAAAACGAATTTGCTTTTATCAATAAAAGTTTTTCCTTCTAATATATGTTAGATATTTAATCAGCAACAAATAATATTTAATTTAAAAAAAAAGTTTCATATTTTTTTTAAATTTTAAGTTTTTACATAATGTTTTTACTACTTCGTTAATAATGGAGTTAAAACCGAATTAAATTATGATAAAAGCCTACAGTAAGATTGCGATCTCTAACAGACAATTTTCTGACCCCTAATAGTCTGTAGTCGACTCGCTGTAAAAAAACCAATCAGCAGTGATAATTTTTTCTCCTCGTTCCTCTAGCTAAGCGAGCGATTAGCTCTTTTAATTATTTGTCCTGATGTCTTCCCTTTTATTGTTTGAATTTAGTAATGTGTAATTAGATTAAAAATTATATATTCTTACCTGGTCATTTAACAGTATGGTATCTGAAAATTTTAATCGACATCGCTGCTTTAGAAAATGGTTATAATCGAAATTCACGGACTGCAATAAATCCACACAAAAAATAAATACACATACAAGCATTGTAAAAAAATGAAATCGTAAACAATTTGACCTATTTACATTTTCCAGACGTTCGTTTAAAAAAAAAGAATATTAACTTTAAAATAGCCCATGGCCATTTTATAAACTCTTCTCCAGTACTAATGAAATAGCAATATATATTTGCGCTTAGATAATGAAAGTACATTCATGTTTACCTGTATTAATTTTTAAAAAAAAGTTATTTACTTTAGTACTTACAGGTAGTACATTTTAAAATTGTAAATCTATACTTGCAGATGCTTTGCAGCTTCTAAGTTTTTATTCAATGATGGATTTTGAATATGACAGTTCTCAAACTATTCTGAAAAACACAGAAAAACTTCTGTTGGATAATATTTTTTTGGATTTTACTGTCAAGGTTGACGACGTTTCTCTGCCATGTCACCGTATTTTTCTAGCAGCGTCGTCACATTTCTTCAGAGCACTTTTAATGACAGACATGAAGGAGGCTAAAGAGGGTTGTGTAACGATCAATGGGATTTCTCTTAAAACATTTCAGCTCATTTTGAAGTCAATGTATACTGGAAAAGTTCCTTTGACAACAGATAATTTTATAGACATATGGCAGGCAGCAGATCAACTACAGATAGACTTTATTGTTACACACTGTGAGGATTTCGCTGCAAAGGCCATTTCCGTTGAAAACATTGAAAACGTTGTGAATACAGCTAAAGCTTTTAAATCCGAAAAAGTGTTGAATGCTTCAAAATCTTTTATGTTAAATAACTTCGGCATACTTATGAACGACAAGCCTATAATGGAGCTAGAAGTTAAAGATTTCAATGAATTGATTGATTCACGGGATCTAAATGTAGAAAACGAAGACTTGGTCATACAAACAGTGCTAAAGTGGGTTGAGTATGTGCCTGAAGAGAAGTGTTGTGCTAACAATGAGGATGTTTATTCTGAGATAAAACAAAACACTACTAATAATTCTAGTAATGAATCTGGCAAAAGTCTTACGGCAGTCCATAAACAAACGTTGAATAAAATAAATCACAGATCTCAAGCCTTGACAACTTTATTGAAGTCTGTGCGGACGTGTCTTGTGAGTACATCACTTCTGAAACATCTGCTAAATCAGCAATTGATAATCAACAACAAAGAAGCTGAGCGTATTTTAATGGATGCGGTGTTGTATAAGACAACACATTATAACCACGGACAATGGCGAACAAGTGCCATACATCGA
Organism: Physella acuta; assembly: GCF_028476545.2. Classification (NCBI taxonomy): domain Eukaryota; kingdom Metazoa; phylum Mollusca; class Gastropoda; family Physidae; genus Physella; species Physella acuta. The sequence continues at coordinate 879,498 of NW_026732099.1, read as the reverse complement.
GCCTCTAGTAAATGGGAGCATTACGGTGTTGTGCGTATAATAAATGGTGATTTTAAATGTGTCTCTGCATGTGAACATAAGGTTTACAAATGTGTTCGCTGTAGCGATATACCTCTGGACGTAACTTTAGTTGTATTTGACTCTTATCTATACGCCAGTGGTGTTAAAGACGTGTCTCAAACAAACAGCTGTCTGTTTGTTTTCTGTAGAATTGCTTGGAATAAGATCGCTGAAATACCAGGACGGCAGTTAATTTTAGTGCCATATGAACAGTGTATCTTTATTCTTAGTAAATGTTCTAGTGAAATTTATCAATTATACCCTAAAAACAGTAAACCAAAAGTTGAAGAATTTACAAAGCTACCAGAGACAATAAAAGTACAACATGCTATAAATTATCAGAGGATGATTCTGATTTTCAGTTCTGTTACCGTCAATGGTGAAGAGAAAACTGCAGTTCATCAGCTGGACATTCTAACAAAAAAATTAACAGAATTAGAACAATTGAATGGACCAGCTGAACACATAACAAGTTTCAGTGATGACAACAATACTTATGTATTACAAGCTGATGGAGATTTGTGGAGCATAAACTATTCATCTGAAAAAGTCATATTCATATTTTTGGGAAGATTGTGGACTGTTAGGAGAAATTTATACGGTGCAATGACCTACAAGAAAAAATTGTTTGTCTTAGTTTCGAACGAACCTGATGATCAAACAATGCTGAATTCGTTTGAAGAGTACTTTAACAAAATAATATACTGTACGGTTGAAATCCCATGTTCAAATTTTATACCAGTTACTCTACCAAAAGATGAAATTGTTCCTTTCTGACAAAAATTAGATCTATAATATTGTTATTGCGTTTTGGAAAGGGGTTTGGATTAGGGGGGGGGGGGTTGTGTTTTGTGTTGATTGGTAAAGTTATGTAGCTTTTTTGTTTTGTTTTGTTTCCCAATATTTACTCAGTAATATGTGTTTGCGCTACTGGATACATATGTACGAAATTAATAGCTCTCCGATTGGGTGGAATTCAAATAACCAATAATGCTAAATTTTGGTGTAGAGGACCCTAAACTTACTTCCATATACCCTAAACTTACTTCTCTTCTATATACATACATATATATATATATATATATATATATATATATATATATATATATATATATATATATATATATATATATATATATATATATATGTAATCATATATAATTTCTATATATAATTTATTTATTTATAATACGGACATTTTTAAAGGATCACACGTTGTGATTATTATTTAAAGATAGGTATATTAAAAACAACAACCTTACTAATATATGGAATAATACAAAGCAAATAAAGTGCACGAAAATTGATGCAATATTCGTACGGCAAAATTTTAAGTCGCATGCTCAGAATGTTATGTTACCGATACACGTTTTACGTTTTGGGATTATTAGATGGTTGTTATACAGCTACTGAAAAGATATTCCCACAACAGGGAGAGGTGGTCACAAATATGTAGTTGCTCGACTTAAGTGTAGAACTCTGCAACTGGATGCTGTAGCAATACTTATTAGGTACTTAATTTAAACGCCAAATAATCTAAGTATATTTATGTGTTTTTCTTTGTTTTTTAATTTTCTATTTTTAGGTGGTTCGTTTAAAAATTATTTCTACTGCAATGCTGGTAATATTTTAAAGTTTATTTAATTATTATTGCTAGCAATTGATAATAGAGTTTAAATGTTAGTACTATTGATACGATTGATAAATAAGTAATTCTTTTGAATACACAGAGTGTCGTTGGGGTATTTAATTTTATTATTACAATCTATAGTGTAGGATAGGTAGGTGAATGACACCAACTAGGGAGTGACTAAATGGTGGGAAGATTGGTTGTACCAAATCAAAAATGTAAAATTCCTGAAGTGGGTAGGTAACATCGCCAGTGCCCACATCGGGTGACATCCGACATAATGACCACTCTAAGAAAATAATTATTTTATTTTGATATTTTCCATTACTTATACTATGTTTTATACTTTTAATTTACCGTTCAATAAAGTTTACACCACAAGCTTTGTGTTACACTTATTAATATGTATATTTAACTTCCAGACATTCGTTATTTTAAAATGATGTAAATATTTGTCTGAAAAGAACAATTTATATTTCTCTTTTGGAATAACATAACATATACGGCTTCTCAGTTTTCGGTAACTATCACAATTAACAAATACGGATAAATTTCTTTAACACCGTAGTTTTAAAAGTCATTCCAAAAAAAATAAAATAAAAAAAAACAACATTTTATCAGTTGTTATTTTTTTCGTCTTTAATTATGTGATATAATACAAATTTGATCCACCTTGCAAGGTAGTGATAATGGTTTTAGATCAATTATAATATTTTGCTTACATTTAATTGTAATGTTGTTGTTCACACACGTTGTTTCGGTTCGCGGATCTTTGACCACAGGTGTTTTGATTAAAGGTGGTTTACCAAACGTACTTTGTCCACAGATGGGATTCGAACTCAGGTGTTTTGACCACAAGTGATTGACCTTAGGTGCTTGTCCAGAGCAGAGCTTTTACCATAGGGTGTCTGATCATAGTTTTTTATCACTATTGCTTTGTGCATAGTTGGGGTTTGATCATAGGTTATTTGACCATAGTTAGTAGGCCTATCATCACACTGTGGCTTTGACCATAGGGTGTCTGATCACAGTTTCTTTGATCACTATTGCTTTGAGCATAGTTAGGGTTTGATCATAGGTTGGTAAGGATTTGTTCACACGCGTTTTGTCAAAATTTGGTAATGATTAATTTAACCTAGGTTAACAAGCTGTGAGATGATATTTTAAGGTTAACTGTCTATTCTATAAAATCAAGTTGGGGGATATCTGTCACGCTGTTCATCACATCTGACATAGATCGTTGTTTTGTCCTGAAGCAGGGTTAAGGGTTTGGAGATCTGTTATTGGGAAAGAATGTGATAGGTATTGGTATAATATGAATTTTGTAGTATAGTAATGACACAGGGTGGTAACTGAGAGTAGGCAATTGATTTGGGGCTAATAACCGGGTGGGGTATGGTTAGGTTACGTCTTACACCCAGGTAAAACCTGTCACTTTTCAGATAAAATTAAGGTTGGAGTTTTATTGTCTAACAGATCCGCATAATGAGGAACTGCACGTGATGTGTAGGTGTATTTTAAGAATGACGTGCTGTTAGTGTTTTGAGTGTAGCATTATGTAGTGCTCTTTTATTTTTTCTTATAATATTTTGTAAACAAGCATACATATCGCTATAAATACAAGTAATCTAAACCACTTTATTTAAAAACATGGAGAATCTTTAAGAGTCAAATTATTTAGAGATAAACGAATAATCACACTTGCTATTAGGCTTGTAATTATGTCACCGACTTCTGTTTCTTGTACTTGCTAGCTAGTATATTTCAAAACATATACTGCTTTCGATTTAATCTAATTGCTAAAAAATAAAAATAAATGAGAAAAATTAATTCCACTATAGTTAATTTATTTAAACTAGCATATTACGGCAATGATAGACAACAATATGCATATTATATTGATACCTCCGGCCTGTCGGTATTTAATTTGATTCTAATATAAGTAAAAAGTGGTTTGAGTGCTCTTTGTATTACAAACTGAATAACTGAAAACAAAAAAACAGTACACAACTGAAAATAATAACGAAGACCATCCATTAAAACAGGTAACACAGGTATTATGGTAGATACACTTTATTTAAAATCAAAAGCGTACATTAAGAACTGCTTAGAGTTGTTGCATAGCTTTAAAAAGTACGAAATGCTCTAACCTGTTTAAAATTTTAAAAGTATATAAATTCCTTCTTTTATATATATTACAATTAGATGGTAGCTATGAATAATACAAATTCGAGTATAATGCTAATCTAGTTATTTAGAAACAAATTTAATAGTTGAGTGTTCTTGAAAAAAAATGTAAAAATAATTGAGAAATACATTTTGAATAATCTTGTTGTTTTACCTTCTTTTTAAATTGATGTTTGCATGGATGATAAATATATATATATATATATATATATATATATATATATATATATATATATATATATATATATATATATATATATATATATATATATATATATATATATATAATATCACATTCAATCATTTATGTATTTATAAACATTAGCTTATATTTGAATCTGGATAAAATATTATAATTTGTTGTATTTTTGGCTGAATACAAGTGATTCTGTGAAGCTTGATTAATTCTTAAAATCAGACAAAAAGCTCTGAGATGTACAATGCCTGAACATGCTACAGATGATAACAAACAATCGATAAATAGATTGGTTGCAGTCGACACATTCAATTTTCTGGTGGAATTGGCGAATTCATTCGTTACAAGTTCTTACTTTAGTAAAAGAGTTTTAATATTCTCTATATAATATCCTACGTAGTCTATACACCTCTATCCACAAGAAAATAGTATAGATAACTAGCACCCAAAAATATATTGATAGGTAGATCAGATTAAATTTCCAACTAGGTTCAAATTTATTAGAGCGAACATAGCTGAAAAAGAAACAGTTTTAATCAATGTTCATCAAATAAACATTTTAACCCTTAACATATCAAAAGCTTAAAAAACATTGTTTTTTTAAACCAACCTTATTGGTTTTCTTCAGATATTTTGCTCAGAGGTAGGGGAGGGGTGGTTCGACACTTTTAGAAGGTGCAATAAAATAAAAATGGTGGAAGCAAAAAAAAAGTTCTATTGAAATATTTAAAATACATTTCCTTTTGTTTTTCAGACTGGGTGGAAGTGGGGAGTTTACCACTCCAGCTCCACGTTGGTTGGGGGGGGGGGGGGGGAAGGGGAGGGGGGATGTGACAAGTCTGGAAGAAATAGTTAACTATAATCTTTATATCATACGTAACAGTGATTCAAGCAGAATGAAGAATACTTCGAAAATGGTCACTTTGACTGTTTCCTTTTTTTTTAATTAAATATTTTTTTACGATAAATGTTTAGTTGAAATAATGATTAAACAGTTTCTATAGAGAAAACCAAGCATGTTCTATATAATTAATTCTTTTTTTTTTAAAAACTAAGTTGGAGTGAGCTCCCTTTGTTAAAGATTGGGTCTTATGGTAAAATCGAGTTTTAAAAGTGGTATTTGTAAAAAGGATTTAACAAAAAAAAAATATTAGAGAGCCAGTTGCTCTTCCCGACACAATTGTTTCACGTCGAAAACAAAAGCCAAATGCATTAATGGATGAATAATGAAAGGGTAGCGGTCGCATTTTACCGAGTTTTAATTCGAAAACTAAACATTTTCCTCCATAGGTATTTACTACGTAAAGGGTGCTTGGGGCTAGTTTTATTTTCATTACAAATTATTTTATTATACAGGTATATTATATGGGTTATATACAAAATTATATAAGTGATTCTGTCGATCACATTAATCTTAAATACGAAATAAAACGCGGATTTGTATTATTAAGAAAGTCTGCAACGTAACTATATTATTCTAACTGCTGTATCTATGTTTGTGTTTTACATATGGATTAAGTTAACGAAACATTAACGCTATCATTCAATTTATATTATTACAGTTATTTCCCTTTATATATATATATATATATATATATATATATATATATATATATATAGAGAGAGAGAGAGAGAGAGAGAGAGAGAGAGAGAGAGAGAGAGAGAGTCATGCAGAAAAGTCTGCAAAACTGAGTTTTTTCAACTCAAGATTGTGTGAAAGTAAAAGTTCCCTTTTTAAACCTAACGGTCTATAGGGCAAGTGAAGTAGAGTTCACTTGTTTCTCTGACCTCGGCATATGAAGAGATAGTGTGGTCAGGACTATGCCCAGCCGCCTTTACTTTCCCTAACATGAGATAGGTACCCATCAGAGTTGGGTGGACTCAGGGACGGTCTACTGACTTGAACCCGGATTCGGACTCGAGACTTACGGGTTAGCAGTCTAACTCTCTACCGCTAGACCACTCCGTCCCCTGCAAGAGGGTGTAAAACGTAGAAAATTTTGAAAATCTCATTTCCGATTATCGCTTAATTAAAATAATTTCCCTACTTGATATACGAGAAGATAAAAACCGCGTGTCTTTTTTTTTTTTGAAGACTTACGCTTTGCGTACATCAACATTCCTGTATATTTCAAACACCTTCTCATCAACACATGCATGAGGTCCATGTGATGTACAGAGGAAGTTTGTGGGTCCCAGTTCATAGCAGGGATGCCAATCCGGTTCCAGAAATCTCCCAGTGTGCTGGCTATAGTATTTGATGCAGTTTGCTTCAAAGTTCAATTTTTTCTTAACAAACGACGTTCGGTTGTTTCGGCTCTGTACTTTATCTGATGAAGGGATTCAGGCAATAAACAAAACGTTGGCATTTAAAGTTAGCTACCTGGGCAGTTGAGGATCGATAGCTGTGGACAGCAGCAACCCCTCTAGGAAAAAGTAAACTCAAAATGAAACAGATGCTGCCGTGTAGTTTGTTCTTGTTTGGACAGAGGCTATGAAGCAAATCCAGAAAGTTAAGCGGGCGGAAATCGGAATCTAATGGCTATATGACGCATAACAAGTCGACAAGTAATACTTTTTGTTGGAGATCTCTTCCATTATTACTATTAAGAACGAAGAAAAAAAAATAAATGTAGCTACAAACAACACAGCCACACACACACACTCTCCCACACACACACACACACACACACAAACAAGCACACACGCGCCCACACACATACACTCACATACACACGCAGATCACAAAACACATCACAACTACTTTAGTAATTCATATAATATGAAGCTTAATTTCACATTTCAAAAGGCGAATTGTTGATAGAAAAAACTAAGTAGTTGGATAACCGAAATGGCAATATTTCTTCGCACATCGGGACGCAGAACACATTACACATCACATCACAACACTCCGCACCCCTATTCCCCAAGGCAACAGTTCAGCCAACTTTTTATTCTTACAAAAGCTAAATTATTTCGCAAGTAACGTCTCTTTCCTAATTAGTAGTCCGAAACTTTTATATTGTTGAAAAAGTATTTGGTTGTCTGAAATGTTTGATGCGTAGGCTACTCCTAACGATTTTTTAAATTAATTTTGAGTTTAAAAAAATACATATAAGGCAGTTTCGTGAAATACCACAAGCTTAAGTTAATGTAAATTAACTTTGATAACTTTAATTACACGAATTTTTAATAGCAAACAAATCATCAACAACTTACCAAAAAAAAAAGGCAGCAAACACGCCAACAGCAGAATTCTCTGCATATTTCCTGAAATTTAGTACATTCTGTAATCGCAGATTAATAGCAATGTAAAGGATTGATTATTATCATTGTATATTCGAAGCGACAAAACAATTTAAAGTTAATAAGACTCATTAATTATAATTATTATCCTAACTACGCCCTTAACTTATACTGAACAACCATACCGGCAAAACAGCTGACACTATTCTGGGTTAAATGCCTCTACGGGAACTAACAAAACTTTGTGATTGTATATTTATTCTTAATTTGAATATGACAAGAGCTATGTATATTTATATATTCTTACATCGTTTATAAAGTTCAATACTCACACAATTTAGCAATGTAAGATGGGTTACACCAGGGGCATTAAATGCAGACCTAGCTTTACCTGCAGAAAAAAAAAATCTCTACTGAAGTAGATTTAAATAGATGAATGTAATAATAAAGTACACTTCGAACCTTACCGTCCACGGGGCATGTGAATTAGAGTACATCTATTCAAGTGAACTCAGCATATAACTGGATAGTGTGGACAGCAATACGCACGGTCGTCTTTACTTTCTCTAACGTGAGCTGGCTACCCGTTCTAACTAGGTGGACACCGTGTACAAACTCAAGCCCTGGAGCTAAACTAGAGACTTTCAAGTTAGCTGTCAAACGCTCTACCATTCTACAATGCCCTCTCTCAAATGAGAAAATCGTTCGATTTTATATCCATTGTAGGGGTCAGCGTGGTCGAGGCGGTAAAGCTCATTGTTGTTAAACCGAAAAGTCTCGAGTTCGAACCATCGGGCAGATGAGGCTGAGGACAGCTACCCTTCTAGGAGAGACAACTCCAAAATTAAACAACTGCTGCCTTTTAGTTTGTTCTTGGTTGGACAAAGGCTATGGAAGCAAATCCAAAAAGAAAAGCCGGCTGAAAACAGGAGTCAATGGCCTCAATGGCGCATAACAAGTTGACACGTATCCTTAATTTTGATGGAGGCGTGGTCGAGTCCGAATAAGCTAATGGTTGATACATTCGAACAAAGTCTCTGGCGACACTTCCAACACTAAAAATTAAGAACGAAGAAGAAAAGAAGAAGATATCCTTCGTACAGCAACTCTCCAACAACCGTGTCTGTCAGGTAATCACAAGGGAAAATTAACAAATACATTCAAATGCAAACATGGGTAAAGCAGGAATGTCAGATTTCACCATTGATGCTACTTCATTGAATCGTGTAGAAGACTACAAACAACATCATAGAAACGAGCGGAACTTACCAAATGTCTGAAGATCTTGATCTTGCAGATAATGACTGCTTCCTATGTTATACAACAACATGCTCGAACCAAACTGAACTGACTACCCGAATATGCATCTATAGTAGATCACACCACCAATAGGATAGAACCGACATTTTCACAATCACTGACCAACAGGACTTCCCAATGTAGCTAAATGGAAATAAAAAAACAAGTTAAAGTTTGGAAAGCGGTGAAATAAAAAATGAGGAATGAAAAAATTCTTTAAAAAAAACCGTATCAACAAGGCAAATACGTCATTAACTACCAAATAAAAATCTACGGCTTTGTTGAGGTCGTACTTTTGTATGGCACGGAGAAATAGAGGGCTACATACTCAAATTACTCCAGGCGACAATCTTTTTACTTACCACACATCCTGACAATATATTGGTCAAAAAATGTCCAGCGCCTACCTGTGACAAATCAAGAAACAGAAAAATGTTGACAGTGAGATATACAAACCTGCATTAGGGAGTGATTAGGGATTGCGAGATGTACTTAGAACATACAGTATCAAAACACGTACGTTATAATGGAACCCAAAGAGACAAAGAGCAACAGACCTAAAAAAGGCTTGAGAAGGAATGCTGACAATAAAACAAGGGCTATGAGACTTAAACTGGCCCAGAGAGCCAGCAAATATATTTTTGTTGGAGAAGTGTAGTTGTAACCTTTAACCCTTAGTAGCTTAACATGATTGAAGTCTAAGTATGTCAGTCACTCACAATCTACCTATATAAGGACAGCGGGTCAGAATCCGTAAAAAGCAGAAATGAATTAATTAGTTCACGGGTCGTGGCAAAGGTGATGTACAAACCTGTATCACATTATAGTGAGCTATTTCTAACCTTAACTATTTCTTATTAATCTTTGTTCCTTAACATCGGAATAGGTTAAATTAGGATACAATTTAATTAAAACAAGATTTTAATTTATGATTACGGTGACTGTGCCAAATATGGCAAAATAATGTTACTAATTGATAAGAGATTCCATAGCTAAGATGTTAGCGCGTTAACTGATCACTCAGGTGGCATAGTACCTAAGTAGACATTGGCAATTTCTTTTTGTTTTAATGTTCCCACCCAGAAAATGGACACAGAGTATCTCAAAGAATACGAATTGCTCCCTAAATCATTGCTATTTTTTTGACGATTGGTTTAATAGTTTATTTTTTATGTACACAAGGGACTTCATGCCGAGACACGCGCACAGGGCTAATATCTTCTATAATCTATATTGTCGTTTAGATGCTTAGTAGAAACACTTTTAACGCATTTACGAAACGAATCGAACATCCCGTTTACCTCGTACATTATGGGTTTGACATTTTAAATTTCTTTTTTAGTCATTTCAGTATAGAACGAAAACTTAAGGTGAACTTACCAGTTCTATTAATGCTCTTGAAAGTCTTAATCTAGGCCATATTTTGTGGTCAAATAATGAAATGGTCCGTAAATCACAACAAGGGTATGGATGTTATCAAATTCAAAATGTTTTAAGTTGTAGTGTAAAAACAGTATTTGGGATTTCCCATTTAATAAAAGATGCGCATTTCCAAAGATATAAGTTGTAGGATGTTAATTAAGGACAAATTAAAATTCGTGAAGGTGTAATTAAGATATATTAGTTAACACATTTAGTCAGCGAGTTCATGCAGTTTGGCTAAAAAACGACAAATGTTGTTTGTGCCCGTACAAAGGTTTTGTCTTCTGTTGCTCCCCCCCGTCTCATTTTGTCAATATTGGACATTATTATACGTTGTAATCAATTGCAAAATTCACATTAGTAGTGATACGCATCGTGGCTAGATTAGTAATTGGATTCCTGAATTAATGTTTCGAGCCACGACTAAAGCTAAAACTGCCGTGACAAGTATTGTGACTTGAGCAAGACTGGGTAAAATAAAATCATTTCTAATAACAAGCTTTTATAGGCACTGAAATGAGAAAATTAAGCTTACTTGCTTTGTTTCATAAATGCCTCGGTCGCACATGAGTTATTTTACATATTTAGTAACAATAGCTTGTATGAAAGAAAGGAAATGTTTAAGGAACGACGTGGTCGAATAGTAGAGCATGCGACAGCTAATCCTAAAGTCTCGATTTCGAAACTGGGGCTCGTATCTATTGAAAGTCCATGAGTCTATACATCTTTGATGGGTACACAACTAACGCTAGGGAAACCAAGGCGGCTGGGCATAGTACTGACCAGCTATCCTTTAATGCCAAGGAAATTGAAACCGGCGGACTCCACTTCATCTGCTCCATGTGTCTTAGGCTTGAACGGGACAAGATGGCGATAATGAGTTAATTATTAGTATGGTTTTTTAAATATATACCATTTCCTTATGATCAAAAGTTTACATTCACGTATGCCTATTTTATTTCCGCAGAATGCTTTTAAACAAAAGTGTGTTTTAAAATTTTCTCCTCAGTTAAACTAAATATTGTTAAGTCTATGCTTACAATATAATACATTTGTCTTTTAAAGATGTAAATGTAAATATTTTTAGTTTATATCTGACGCTTTCACTAATGAAAATAAAATTTCACGTTTTGGATGCCAAAATCTATTCAACCATGGTGACAATAGAGTGAATGTTATTCCCAGTACTCTTCTTAATTAAGGGAACTTGTAATTAAAAGTTGAATGAGCTTCGGGCATCCAAACTCATACTCTAATTGCAATGAATTCTCATTACAACATACAGAAACGTAGACTTATATTTATTATAATTTTAAACTTATTATATTTTGTAATATAATAGGTTGTAGAATGTGCAAAAGTGGAGTTATATTTACTCTCTGTGTAGCTATAATACAGCTAACTTAAATTTATAACCACTAGTCATTTAAATGGTTGCTGAGTTGAAAAAACCTACTTTAAAAATACTAATAGGCTTGAAATGCGGTTCAAAATTGCCAGAAAGTTTATAAAAGGAATTTAAATATTTTATAAAAAAATTGTGAAATAGTTACAAAATGATTTCCGGTTTGATTAAGCTAGATTTTATTCAAACAAATAATCTTAAATAGTGAGACCATTACAATAAAAAAAAATGTATATAAATATGCGTTTTTTACAAGCTTTTATTTAACTCACTTCCTCGTCAGTCGTCAGTCGTCAGTCTAGACGGAAACGCAGGAGTGAAAATTCGGACAGTTCTACTTGACCGATACGATTCACAGTTGGCAAGTGGGTCAAGACATGAAGACAATGCAATCTGAATCTAAATTTGACTTAATTGGATGCCTAATTAATTTTTTATGAATTAATTAAAATTTGGACCGAATTAGTAGGCATGTCTAGCCAACCACACCACACGCGTCATCACCTTCAATAGCTGCGCCATCACGTAATGGCTGCGTTCAAAAACAATTGCGCGCCTACTGAACGTGATGTTCAGTAGGCGTGCAATGGTGTTTAGTCATGTAACTCTATTGTAAATAAAACATGTAAAGTACTGAAAAAAATTCATAAAAAACGTTTTTAATAACAAGCTTTTATGTAATGATGCACTAAAAAGTAGAAAATAAATTATAGACTACTATTTAAATAACTATAAAGAAAAGCGTGGGTGTCTTCCTTAACATTAGTTAAGGTATCCAATAGATACTAAAGTGACCCACGCTTTTCTTTATAGTTATTTAAATAGTAGTCTATAATTTATTACAAGCTTTTATTTAACTCACTTCCTCGTCAGTCGTCAGTCTGTCTAGACGGAAACGCAGGAGTGAAAATTCGGACAGTTCTACTTGACCGATACGATTCACAGTTGGCACGTGGGTCAAGACATGAAGACAATGCAATCTGAATCTAAATTTGACTTAATTGGATGCCTAATTAATTTTTTATGAATTAATTAAAATTTGGACCGAATTAGTAGGCATGTCTAGCCAACCACACCACACGCGTCATCACCTTCAATGTGTGTGTGAGTATGTGTGTATGTGTGTGTGTTTGTTTTACAAATCTACTTGTTTTCAACTAGGCAAGTACCACAAACTAAATATTCTGTGTGTGTAATACAACGCCTCAATAACTCAGCTCCACCATCTGGACTTTACCACCTATGTTTAGACCCAAAATGGACAGCGGGGACCTCACATGCGTGAAAGTAGGTACATGAAAATTTGTGTGTGTGTGTGTGTGTGCGTGAGTGACAGTCCGGAAAAAAAAATTAATAATTACGATGTATTCGTTCCTAAAACTTTACTCGATGCCAATCAAATTCCCCTTTAGATGCGTTATTCTTTTCAAAAAGCTTAATAATATAGGGAGATATGCTTGCTTTGAGTTTAGAGGGTAGTTTGTAGAAGGGTCTTAATTGTTTATTGAAGTCTTTTATGTTCTATCTTTGGAACAGTCTCTGTTATGATATGTTACATCGTTGGATTTTAAGTTTGTTAAAATAAGGTTACACATTAATACACAATAGCAAATTATCAAAAACATTTATTGTAAATATTGGAATATGATATGGGTATTTCGTTGACTGGCTGATTGTATTATGAAACAAGCTGGATGAAACATATTGGAATCCAACTGACACACAAGCTCAAAATCTTGGAGTTTCGCACATCGTGAATAACACAATGCAGAATAATTTGTACTGGTTGAAGAAACAGTAATAACCGTGTTAATGATAGCGGCATCGCCCATGCCGTTCAGATTAAAATCAGCAGATGAAATGCTTTGTAACTTTCTAAACCAATGTGGAATTCAAACGAATTGTTAAAATAACCGGGAGTGATCTCCCTTAAACTTTCTCGAATATTCTTATATGAAACAACAGGTGATGGCAACTCGGGATATAGTTATGATTTTTAATCTATTTTAAATACTTAAGCTTTTAAAAATAGAATAGAATCTCATAGAAAAAAGAAATATAATATATATATATATATATATATATATATATATATATATATATATATATATATATATATATATATATATATATACATAAATATGTGTGTGTGTGTATACATGAATATTTGCTTAATATTAGCTTAATAAACGACTATAGTACCCCAACTTATTCATAGTCTTTTGCACTCACTTAAACGTACGCGCCTGTTTCAATTTAATGAACAATTATAATACTCCAAGCTTATCCGTAAAATACCTACAACATTTGCACTTGATCAATCCCCGCTAATTATGTAATTATTTTTTTTCCCAACACCAAAACAACCCTAACAACCCAAAACAAAGTAATAAAAAGTAAATTCTTTTCCACTAATGTAATGGTTTTATAAAGGGAAGTAATTGTGTTTTCCTAATTTATCAAAAGGAAGTAAGTGCTATAGGACTAAATAAAGACATAATTAGAATTTTTGTAAAAGATGATATTTTTTAAAAACTTGTGTTTAATGAGCATGCCGAAAATTATTACTTTCAGTTTGATAAATGAAAATTATTTCCCAAATATATATATATATATATATATATATATATATATATATATATATATATATATATATACATATATATATATATATATATATATATATATATATATATGCCTATTTCGCAAATATTTCTACCCACCTATTTTTTAAGTTAAATAACATAATTTATATTGCTATTTTAAAACAATTCTTTTTTTTTCAGATTTTACCTTGTCTAGGCTCAAATACGCGTGTACAGGAAGGTGATTAAAATTAGATAAATATTAACATTTTACAAATTCGATTTGACATATTTTAATAATTTTTATAATTCATCTGCACGAACTCGTTTTATAATGGGGGAAGAATATAATAGGTCCAATGTTGTGTTAGGTAATCTGGAAATTCTACTAAGAGGAGAAGAATTTTTAGATCTTACTGTGCAGGTTGAAGACTTTGAGTTCAAATGTCACCGTGTTGTTCTGGCGGCGTCATCACTTTTCTTCAAAGCGTGTTTAAGGTCAGTCATGAAAGAAGCAAAAGCGGGTTGTGTTACTCTAAAAGGGATATCAGTATCAACGTTCAAACACATTTTAAACTCTCTGTACACTGGAAAAGTTATTTTAACGTTAGATAATTTTATGGACATATGGAAGGCGGCGGATCAACTACAGATAGAATTTATGGTACAAGATTGTGAACAATTTGTATTAAAAGTATTGTCAGAGGATAACCTGATTCCAATATGGAAGTTAGCGGACCAGCTACAGAAAAAGTCAATTTTGGCAGTCTGTCAAAAAAAGGCTTCAGATGTCTTGTCTCTTAATAACTTTGAGAACATTTTTAAAACCGCATTAGCGGTATACTCTACTGATGTTGTGAATGCTTGTCAAAGCTTTATGTTAAACAACTTTGATGGCGTTAGTAAGATGATAACTGTAATGGAGCTTCCTTTTGAAGAGTTTCTGAGTTTGATTCGGAGTCGAGATCTTAACGTTAGTACTGAAGATATAATTCTAGAAACAGTGATAAACTGGGTTGAACATGTGCCAAAAGATTACTATATTGAAGAAGCCATGGATAAAATGGGTCTTTTATGTATTGAATCTGATTCATGTAATTTTGAAAATTCAAATTGTTATACTGATGGATGGTACGATTATGACAATGACACTTCTGATAACAACTCAGACTATAATGACGAAGAAAACTACTTATCATCTGATACATTTGAAACAAACCAAAGACTTTGTAAGTTAACACAATTATTAAATTCAGTGAGAATGTCACTTGTGAGCATTCCACTTTTGGAATATTTCCGAAACCATCAAATTATAATTGAAGATAACTTAGCTCGAGAACTTATAATGAATGCTATTTTGTATAAGACGGCACATTATAACCACGGCCAATGGCCAACAGCTGCTATACATCGTGCTTGTAGTGAATTTGAACACTGTGGTATTGCGGGTTGGGATAAAGGTTTATTCTTAATAATAACTGCATTTGACGACAAACAGTACGAGTTAGTGAAGGGAAATGAATTATTCCTAGATGTAACTTTAGTTGTATTTGACAACTCTCTTTACGCTACTGGGGTAAAAGTTGAAACTCATGCAAACAGCAGTTTATGTATTTTAATAGGTAAATCATGGAGCAAAATAGCTGATATACCAGGGCGTCAGTTGATTTTAGTGCCATATGATCAGTGCATCTTTATTCTGAGCAAAAATAGCACTGAAATTTATCAAATCTTCCCCAAAGAGCGACACCCTAAAGTTAAAACTTTTACAAAGCTACCAAATACAATAAAAGTACAACAGGCTATTTGTTTTCAACGGGCGATACTGATTTTAAGTTCTCTGATAGTTCATGGTCAAGAGAAAACTGCAGTTCATCAACTGGACATTCTAACAAAGAAATTAACAGAATTAGAGCCATTAAATGGATCAGCTGAACATCTAATAAGTTTCAGTGATGATAATAATATCTATGTATTACAAACAAGTGGAGATTTGTGGACTGTTCAATGTTTAGCTAAACATGTTACTTTCCATTTCTTGGGCAAGTTATGGAATGAAAAACGAAAATTGTACGGTGCATTGACCTACGACGGAAAGCTGATTTTATTAGGTGAACATGCAAAGGACACGGCTTTTTATGAACTTAAGGTTTATTTTAGCAACTTAAAGTACTATCGCACTAATTCATTATGTTCTAATTTTATCCCAGTTGTTCTCCCTAAAAATATATTGTCTCCCTTGAAATACAAACATTAAGTAATAAGGTGCGGGTCCATTACTATTTTGTGGTATTTCTACAACATCATTTTACTTTTATTATTGTAAATAGCTACAGAGATATTAAACATAGGCCCAAGATGTAGCATTATTAATTTGAACATAATTAATTTGTAGTAATTGAAATGAATAAGACATATTTTATGAGCCTTTAAAATAACTAATTCTCTACACAAACGAATTAATGCAGTAATGTTTTTTTTTTAATTGGACAAATTTACCAGTGCAATAACTTTATCCAAAATAATTATCAGTTTTAATAATAATAATTAGCAGTTTTAAGGTGAATGTTTAATCTTTGTTTACTTTGTATTATTTACTATTGTTATTTTAATAGTTTTTGCTCAATATTTATTTTTCTAAGTTCTAAACCGTTTTTCTAACCTTTAACAATGACATTAGACAGAATGTATTGACCATATTTGTTATATATTTATTTTTAAGACCATGACATATTTTAATGCAATTATATATTACAGCCTTTCAAGCCACTGTATATCTTAAAAGAAAATGCATTTTCGTTAACTTTTTTCATTGAAAGTGTATTACTACACGATACTTTTATTGAAAGCTATAATAAATGATAATGTAAAGAAACAAAAATGTATTATAAAGTATTTTCCACTGGAACAAATCAGCCTATTTGAGCTTACACGCTTGTTTTAGCCTTTTTCACCAACGCTTATCTTACTATCCCACTTTTCCAAACAGGTAGTTAAAATAAACCCGTCGAATGTTGTTTTTTTTCTGCCTCCTTTTTGTCTTATGTGTTTATGTTATGGGCTGGTTCGTTTATCACTAACTTATTATTCACGATTTAACTTTAGTAAATTGACAGTACAGCCATCACATGATCATCACCACATTTCTGGACTTGTCAGGATATAGCCTAATGTAGCCTTTTTCAATTATAGCACGATATGGAAACAAAATACTTCTCCATTCTCAATAAAACACCCTAACTAAATATCATAAGTATTAAAATAACAGAACATACTTATTTTAATTTAAAGATGAGATGAAATACATCATTAAGCAAAATCACTAAAACGTAAAGCTTCCCGATTTTGCTTAAAATGAAAGCTTTTGATAACTTTATAATTGATACAGAAAACTGATTTTTCATTTTTCTTTTTTTTTAAAATTTCAACCATATTTTTTAAAACCGTAGATCCGACTAAGTTAATAAATAAATAGATAATTATAAATGAATAACAACTCATATCTTTGTTTTTGTAATAAATAGTTTGACTTTAAAAGTAATAGGTTCATTCTTTTGTAAAACAAAATTAGCATTTATTTTTTTTAAATCAATAAAAACTTTAATATCAATATGTTTTTATATTTGCCATAAAAAGAAGAAACTAATTTATTTATCTAAAAAATACATATTAAGTTTAATTATTACTTAGCGTACGCTTGTTTATAAACAAACAATAAACAGTAAATGTAAAAAAAAAACGTGCATGTCTTGGAATTTGTAATAGAAATTGTCTTTAGTTTAAAAACTACCCGAAAAGCTAATAGTTCAATTTATATGTATTTTTTAAAATGCTTGATGTGTCAACATAATCATGTTTAACTGAATAAAGTGTTCTCTAAAAAAATCAATGTTTTCTATTGTATCATCAAATTTATTAGCTTTTTGTATTTGAAATAAATCACATAAATAAGTCCTTATATTGTTGTTGTCTTAGGAATATACACATTTTTTTTAAAATCTTGTATCTTGTCTGTTGAGTTTAGAAAAAAAATCCATTATTAAAAATGTTCGTTTATTTGCTCGTTTATTCAATAGAATAAAATTAAATTAATACCATTTTACTTGATAGTCTTAATGCGTGCATTTAATTTTCTTGAGTATTTACATTTAGCTGTTAATCCTTTCAAAAACTCTGAGCCAATAGAGAGTATCAACCAGCCACTGGATTAAAGCTAACAAGCTAATTTATGTTGGTGTTTTATTTAGTTCACCACACAAATGTTTAAGCTTTCACTGTCATCAGCGCCAAGAAACGGTACTATCAACTATACTGGTGAATTCATACCACTCGTTTTGTAATTCGATGTTCTATCCGTCATCAAATTACACTGATGTTTGCATGAACTGCATTGATTGTGTGTACTACCCTTTGTGTAATTGTTTAAAATAAGTTATAATGGTAATTTAGAATGTGTAATTTGGAATATAGGTGATCAATATATACTCGTTGTTGATCATGCTCAGTTGATATCTTTTGAAAAGCGGGTAAGAAATAAGATTAGTCGAGATATAGGGAAGTAATGGTATAATTCTTCTGATCGATAAAAAAAATCGATGGTTTGGAAGCCATATAGGGTCTAAATGTAAAGGTATGGTAACCGTTGATGTAGCTTTTATGAGTTAAAATGTTATCAGTAATAACTGATAACACGTCTTGACGCACCAAAGATTAGATTATGTCATCATTTTAACAACATAAACCTGTAAGTGTCCATTTACTTTAAAACATTAAAGGCAATGATCACATTAGTTTCAAGTAAGTAAACAATGTTATTAAGCATATTCTAAATATATATACATATATATGTATATATATGTATATATATATATATATATATATATATATATATATATATATATATATATATATATAGGCTACATATTTAGTCAACGTATTTTACTTGCTGAACATGCCTTTTTAAAAGATGTAAAACCACCAATGGTAATATCACTCTTTCACACACACCCACAAATACATACACAAGCACACACACACTCTCACACACACATATACAAGCGCAAATTTAAAAAAGCATGCACTCATAAACACACACGCACACACTCACAGACATACACACATACATTTAAACATAGACACAGGTACACACAGACACACACACTGTTATTCTATTCCTCGATCCCTCGCTTTCTGGTTTTCCTACCTCAATTATACTTTTCGCTAACTAACCCACCCGATAAACCCTTCCACATAGTTTTCTGCGTTGGCTATGCAACGTGACGAAAGGTGAACTAAAGCGAAAATAATATTAATTATAATTAACGAGCCGGCCCGCGGCATAACATACGCCGCTATTTAGTTGTTTCTAATTTTCAATAATTCATAATTTGTGAATTCGACAGTACCAACGCTGACACTGAAAATATTTCTTTAAAACACTATAAGTAGCTCGTTAAGGACCATAACCCCCCCCCCCCCCTTCCTTCCCCCCCCCTCCCCCCCCCCCTACGTTTAAAATCGTTGGCTCTGCTTGTAAACATTTAGCGTGAACACAGCTCACTAAAACCATGTAGGGGTGGGGAGGTAGGGAGAGCGTTTGCAGCTTGTTTTCTAACGGCTCGAAGAGGAGAATTATATATATAGATTCAAACAAACGACTAGATCAACGTATTCCGGAAATCGGTAATTTGACATTTTGACATCAACAGATTTCTATGTTTTATAATCACATAGGCATACTTTAACATTAGTTACAAGTTAACTTCTTGTAAAAAAAAAGATATATCTGTGTATACATTTTAACACTGTTTAGACGGAACGAGCTATGCTATGTTTATCTTTTAAAATTATGTGTGTATCTTTTTAAATTATATGAATCCTTACAATTAGCGATATTTTGTTCATCTTGCATTAAATTTCAAACATTTATGCACGATTATTTGATAAACTTCAATCAGAGCATAACATTAGATATATACTTGTATTTTATGGTTAAAAAATAAGCCTTAATTTCACATTTGTTGTTTCAGACTATAAGAACTCTTAGTTTAAATTCTATATTTTAAGCAGCGTATTTAATTGCATTGATGTCTATTGCACACTCGACTATACAAAGAATTTAACAATGGAAAGACATGTTGAGAAATCTCCGGCTGTTGTTGAAAATATATACAAAGTTTTGCTAGAAGGAGAGTTATTGGACTTTACTGTAATCGTTGACGATGTTGAGTTCTCTTGTCACCGTCTTGTTCTGATCGCCTCATCACATTTCTTTAGAGCATGTTTAAGATCAGACATGAAGGAAGCTAAAGACGGTTGTGTTACTCTAAAGGGGATGTCAGCATCGACGTTTGAGACAATTTTAAAATCAATTTACACTGGGCGGTTTTTGCTATCGTTGGAAAATATAACAGACATATGGCAAGCGGTGGAACAATTACAGATAGACTTTATGATTGAAGAATGTGAGAGTTTTGCTTTATATGTGCTGTCAGAAGAGAATATAATGTTAATATGGAAGTTAGCTGACCGACTACAGAAACCTGTTGTTGTTGAACACTGTCAGAATTTTGCTGTAGGTGTCTTGTCTCTTGAAAACTTTGAGAGTATTTTTGAAACGGCGAAAAATTTGAACTCCAAAAAAGTGGTTGATGCTTGCAAACGGTTTATGATATACAACTTTGAAGGAGTTTGTCAGATGGAAGCTACAATGGGCCTTTCACTTGACGAGTTTCTGAATTTGATTGAGAATCAAGATTTAAACATAAGTGACGAAGATTTAGTCCTTGAAACAGTTCTAAATTGGGTTGAGTATACACCAACAAAATTAAGTAGTAATGTGCACGAAAAGAGTGAAGAAGTTAATTTAGACTATTATAATTTAAATACCGATAATGTAAGAATTGTTAATACAGAAGCGAATGAAACTGTTGCAAAATTAGATAAAGAAATAAATGAGGAAAATATTGATGAAAAGAGTAGAAACAGAAATGTTGAAAAATACGAACCGTCTGACAGTAGTACCGTTGGGAAATGCACAGTATTTACTACTCAGAAAGGGAAGAGTAAAAATAAAAGAGTTAAAGCATTGACAACATTGTTAAAGTCTGTGAGAATTGGCCTTGTGAGCACACCACTTCTGAAGCATTGTCTAAAACATCGACTTATAGTTGACGATGCTGAAGCTAAGAATATTACAATTAAAGCAGTGTTGTGTAAGACAACGCATCATAGACACGGTCAATGGCCATCAGCTGCTATACATCGACCCTGTAGTGACTTTGTACACTGCGGTATTGCTTGTATTGATGGTACATTTCTTATCTTAACTGCACGTGAAGGAACATCTCTTCAAGGAGTTAAAAATGATGCCCTATGTCTGAACGTTACCTTAGTCGTATTTGACTCTTATTTGTACGCCACCGGGATTAAAAATTCGCATCAATCAGTCAGCAATTTGTATGTTTTATGCGGGAAATCTTGGAGGAAAATAACAAAAATTCCAGGTCGACATTTAATTTTAGTTCCATATGAACAATACATTTTTATCTTAGATAGGTACTCTACACTGTTATATCGTATATTACCTAAAGATCGGAACCCACTTATCAAAGAATTTACCAAACTACCAAAAACAATTAGAGTACAACAGGCTATAAATTACCAGAGGACGATTCTTATTTTCAGTTCTGTTACCGTCAATGGTAAAGAGAAAACTGCAGTTCATCAGCTGGACATTTTAACAAAGAAATTAACAGAGTTAGAACAATTGAATGGACCAGCAGAACAGATAGTAAGTTTCATTGACGACAACAATACTTACATTTTACAAACCAATGGAAATGTGTGGATTATTGAATGTTTAGCTGGAAATATTACATTCCGATTAATAGGAAAATTATGGAGTACACATAGAAAGCTGTATGGTGCATTCACATACAAACAAAAACTGATTATTTTTGGATCGGCAAACGGACCAGTAGAAGAAAATCTGGCGAATTGCCTTAAAATATATGTTAGCGAAATAAAGTACTGGGGGACTGATAATCCAAGTTCTAATTTTATTCCGTTTATTGTCTCAAAAAATGAATTGCTGCCATTAAATTAACATAATGATTGTTGTGTGTATGCATGTGACAGTATTATACTATTGTAAGCAGATTGTTTACAGCAAGGAATGATTGTTTAAGGAAGATTTACATTCGTGATTTTATGCATTTTAGAATAAATAAATGTTTTAGCTTAAAATGTGCATTGTCGTAATTATTTAATCTAAATCATTTTTTTAAAATGTACAAATAAAGTAAAAATAAATATATTTTCTACCATTTTGGTTTGTGTAGAGTGAAAACAATTAATCACATTAAATATATTTTCAAACATGTTGACTTTTGTAAAAAAAATTAACATAAAAACGTCCAATAAAAAGGATCGTAATGTTCAAATTATATACAGCATGCTCAATAAAAATACAACTAATTAAGAAAAACCTTATCAAAGTTGAAAGCAAACACATATAATCATTCTTTCAACGGAAAAGGCAGATTTATGAGCGCTATGGCGCCTACGTTCATTTAACTAAGTGCAATATACTATGAATAAGTTGGGATATTATAGTCGTTAACTAAATTGAATTAGGCGGTTCCACTGCTGCCCCCGCAGAGTGGGATTTGGCGCCCCTAGCTAGACTGTGAGCACTATGTGTTTATATTTGCATTTAAGCTTATGTTTAAGCTATGCGTTATTGCTTGCAATAGCTTTGTGTTTGTGTTTGCCTTTGCGTTATGTTTGTGCTTTCTTTTGTTTTCTTTTGTGTTTGTGTTTAGTTTGGTTCTGTTTCCAAGTTGGTTCATTTTAAAAAAAGATTGTCAGTGTCGGAGCACGGGTATGCAGCTAGTTTATTTATATGTATGTATACATACTTTTTGAATTGGGTAGGTCATTATATCCATAATGGAGAGACAAAACAGTATAGACATAATGGAAGGCGAAAACTGTTAAATTGTTCCGATTTGTAGAAGTTGAGTAATCTTTTTATCAATTTGATTTGAGTCAACATCAATTCATTATAATTATAATTAGTATGATACAAAGATTTTTTTTTAAAAAAGAAAGCACATTGAAAGTCAATATTCATTGTAACAGTGTTCATTTTTATACAGCGTCCTCTTTTTCGGTTTTAATATAGCTAAAGCTCAGTATAGGCCTACGTGTCTGAAAAAAATATGCTGATCTTTTTATGATAGTTTTGCATCAAGCGCTACAAATTTAGTTTTCGGTAACGTAACCTTTGAACTGAATGATAATAAGTATGCATAAAAACAGAAGCTACGCTATAGTCCTTATGTATCACATGTTCGATATGATTAGAAGATAACCCGTGTTGATTTTATATAGACGGAAGTCATGTGAAACTAAAAACACATTCTTTATCTTTTGCAACATTCTTTCGGTAAGATTATAGTAGTTGTTTGTTTGAGATTGATGTGTCTAGAAATGCTACAAAATACGAATATAATAGTAATATCGTTTCTAGTTGAAGTAATAACGAAAATGTATTGATCTTTAATGTAACACAATAAAATAATTTAACATATGGTAAACCAAAACAGATTAACATAAATGAGAAGTATTCTCCAAAAAGTTGCTTTGCAGTCTATTCGCAATAGATTTTTCTCATCTATTACAAAATTTGCGACGTACGTAAGGTATTTAATCTGATCATCGCTGTCCAAAATCCTGAAGCCGAATGTTAGCAAGAAAAAACGTGTAAGTAAGTAGGACTTCTTGTTTTTTTAAAGAGTTTAATTATGAATATGCAACAACAATCTTAAACACTTTAATATCACGCAAGTTAAAACGTAATTAAAAAGAAAAACAATCGAAAATAAAAATGTGTAGTTTTTACAACTTCATTTTATCTACTTTGTTAAGTAATGTGTATTTATATTATATATATATATATATATATATATATATATATATATATATATATATATATATATATATATATACATATATATATATATATATATATATATATATATATATATATATATATATATATATATATACACGTATTTCTGTTCTATTTGAGGCAATAAATAGGTTATGCTAAATATGTATAACACTATATGCAAAGTAATATGTGATACAAATAGCCATTAATACATTGCTGTAACGTATTAAAATATGTAAATATTTATAATTTTCATTAAATTAAAGGAAAAACGATATCGTTCATCATTTCTAGTCCTGATGGTTAAACTTATTTATTATTTCAGAGAACGTGAAATATGGGTAATACCACTTTAAAACAAACAGACTCCGATTTTGAAGGGAGACTTGATCTGTCACCAGAGCTTCTTCATAACTTAAAACAGCTTTGGCTTGAAAACAGTTTGATAGACTGTATTGTTGAAGTTGAAGGACATGAATTCGGATGTCATCGGATTCTTCTTTACGCATCATCGAGTTACTTTAGGGAGTTGTTAGGGCCAGAGATGAAACAAGCAAAAACAAGTCACATATTTTTAATTGATATATCGGCATTAACATTTAAATACATTTTAAATTCCTTGTACGATGGGAAATTTACTTTATTGTTAGAAAATTTTATAGAAATATGGAAGGCAGTGTATGAGCTTAAAATAACTTTTATGTTAACAAGATGTGAATCATTTGCTCTTAAGGTGATTTCAGTTGATAATTTTAAGGAGATTTGGAAAACGAGTTACCAGGTTAAAAGCCAGAAGGTATTGGACGGTTGTGAAAGTTTCACGTTAAAAAAATTGTCGCTGAGTAATTTTGAGGATACTCTAGACATTGCCAAAATTACTGGCTCACAAGTAGTACTGAACGCCTTAATGAAGTTTATGTTAAACAACTTTGATGCGGTGTGTACCATGCAATGTATCGTAGAGCTACCTTTTACTGAATTCCAGAGCCTGGTTGAAAACCATTATCTCAAAGTGAGTTCAGAAGATTTGGTTTTGGAAACTGTTTTAAAATGGGTTGAGTATAAGCCAGTAGCTTTAAATTCGCTTAATGAGGCACATAAAAATCATCTTGAAATCAAAGATGATAGTGAGTCAGAATTATATAATGTAAACAGATTTGGACGTTATGAAGACCGAAATACGAGACTGGGAAATATAGAAGCATCTCAATGTGGTCAAAGAAAAAATTCATTAGTATCATTACTTAAATCTTTACGAACATGCTTTGTAAGCACCTCTTTACTTAAAGAAGTATTTAATCATCATCTCATCGTTGAAAATAACGAAGCCAAAGCTATTTTATCTGAGGCTCTGGTATACAAAACCTCGTTAAAACTCGACGGACAATGGCCAACTGCAGCTACATACAGAGCTTGTTCTGATTTTGAAAATTCTGGAATTACGTATGTCAGTGATGGTAGGTTTCTTGTACTGAATGCTGGAAGTGATTCACCGTGCATGCGCATGAAGGAAACTCCTTTTTCTCTAGACGTAACTCTAGTGGTATATGACGGAAAATTATACGCCACAGGTGTGAAATTTTTCTTTTCCCGGAATAGTGATCTGTATGTATTTGACGATAACACATGGAACATAATTGCTGAAATTCCGGGACGTCAAGTAATTTTAGTGTCAAGTGAAATTGGTATTCTTATTCTAAATAAAAAATCGACAAAAATATTCCAGATTTTTCCCAATAATAAACAAGTTAAACAATTCTCTATTTTACCAAGAATATTGAACGTAACACACGCGTTTAGTTATAACAAAAATGTGTTAATATTTTGTTCGGAAAAAGTAAATGAAAGTGTTGCAAATGAAACTGTTGTTTATAGACTGAATATCAAAACAACAATTTTAGATAAAGTATCAGAATTAAAAGGCCCGGCTGAAAATTTAGTAAGCTTTAGAGATGACGTGAATACTTATATATTGCAAGCAAATGGTAACTTATGGATGCCAATAGAATCAGACGAGACGGTCACGTTTCATTTCGTTCACAAGCTTTGGGACTCTCTGTGTAATTTATACGGTGCACTCACGTACAGAAATACTTTGATTATTTGTGGACCAGAGGAAATAACGAGTAAACCCAAGGACTTATTCAAAGAGGTGAAACATATTTGGCCGACTGGTGGGGTCCATTGTTCTAATTTTATTCCCGTCGTTCTACCTAAAGGCGTATTCTCCCAAAACTTAACGCAATGACGATAGAGAATATCTTGATGAATGTGAAACAAAACAAGAAGATTGATCTGTTAATATATTGTATATTTGCAATGTTGTTACTATTTACAATAAAATCAACACTTTAGAACTATTGTATATATACTAATAAAATTATATATAGAAACAGAAGATAATGAATTCCTTGTACTTAGCAAAAATTATATTTTCTTTCGAAAATTTTAATCTTTTGTTACTTTGTATTACGCTTATTTTTAATCTCTGTCACCTTCCCTAATATTGGAAAACAGACGCGAACATCTATTGTAATTTAAATGAAGGAAAATTAGTACGACTTATTTAAACTGCACCGGATATATACTTATATCCTTAAGTTAGGTAAAAAAAATACTTCGATAATGATTGCATGTTCATTTTTTTTATAATAAAAAACTAACTTTTAATTCTTGTTTTACGAAAGTAATAATGTAGGAGACATCAGCATTTTTTTTTGTTTACTTTGTGATTACCATGACTAAAATGATTAAAAATCATTGATATAATTTGCTTACCAATAAGGTTTCACCCAAAACCTAAACATTAGCTCTAAGCAATAACATGAGACAATAAAAAACAATTGGCCAAGAAATGTTTTACGCTTGTAAATTAAAATGTGTAGGTTATATATTTTAAAACTGCAAACCTGGTTTTAAAAATTGTGCAATGCTAAATACTAAAATTATGTCTTATTTACATAAAATCATGTTATGGAAAATTGCTCGTTATTATTATATGATGTGGAAATATAAAATTATTTAATTAATAAGATTCTTAAATAAACAAACTTGTAATTTTAATTGATATTTATAGCAAATATAAATATATTGTTCCAGAATTTATCTGAAAACTTTAATTCACAGGATAGTCCCCACGATTAATTCAACAGCATGATGATATGAAAATTCCGATTTCTGGAATTTCTCAAATTCTTTAATTTAGAGTAAACAATAACTATAGTGCTGTCAAAAAATATGTAGAACTAAAGATATCATTACATTGGAGGAATTACATCAATTAACGTCAATTCAGTTATTTAATACGAATCATATTTTGGATTGAGAAAGTAATACAAATAAAGATTTCTAAGAAAACTAATATTTCGTTTTATATTATTTCAATTATATATTAAGTTCGCACCATCAAGAATTACAGTTTTAACATTTTAGTTTGTAACGCATAAAACAATTACAGAACACACAATCAGTAGAAAAATAATTTCATTTAGAAAAAAAATCTCAATTGTATTTTTATATATTACATTTTAATCAACCCAATCCACTTTCATCTTCAATTACAAAAGCGTATTTATTTGCTTCCAGGTATTTTGACATAGTTGTATTTAAAAGCCAGGTGCTAAAAGAAAAGCGCTTAAAACGTATACTTGAAAGAAACACACCTTCTTACGCTGACAGTTTTAAATATTTGACGATGGGGGAAGAATATGACCTGACAACAAATGTTATTGGAAGTATTCAGAATGTTTGGCAAAATGAAGACACGTTCGATTTTACTGTCAAAATTGGAAATGAAGAATTAAAATGTCATCGCGCTATTATCGGAGCTTCATCAGAATTCTTTCAGTCAATGTTCAAAACAAACGCCAGTGAAATCAACGAAGGTTATGTGACTCTAACTGGGGTGTCAGCATCAACATTTCAACATATTTTAAATTCTCTTTACACTGGAATATTTAATGTAACGGTAGACACATTTTTAGACATATGGATAAGTGTGGTTCAGTTGAAGATTGATTGTATGACAAAGCAATGTGAGAAATACGCCAAGTTAAATATGTCTGATGAAAATTTTCTTGAAATATGGGAAATGGCAAATCGAACAAATACAATACATTTAATTAACAGTTGTGAAAAATATGCTATTAATGCAATGTCAATTGACAATTTCGAAAAGATTTTTAAAATAGCGCGTCAACTTAAATCACATACAGTAGTATATGCAACAAGAAAATTTATGCTGAAAAATTTTGAGAGCATTAGACATACAACTACAGTAATGGAGCTCCAATTTAATGAGTTCTTGGAGTTAATCGAAAGTCGCGATCTTGAAGTAAGTTTTGAAGATTTTGTTCTCGAAACGGTTTTAAAATGGGCTGAATATACCCCTAAAGAAACATACAGTGAAGATTCTATGCCTACCATTAACATAGAAATTGTAAGCAATGACTATAAACGACAACAGAAAAATACTAATGAGATTTCTGATTTAACAGAATATAAGGATGTTATAGAAAATAGAGTAGATTTTATAACAACGTTATTCAAGGCTTCGAGGACCTGTCTTGTGAGTACTCCATTTCTGGAGCATTTGCTAGAACATAAATTGATAGTTGACAACATTGAAGCAAGAGATATTTTAATTGATGCTGTGTTGTATAAGACGACACATTACAACCACGGGCAATGGCCGTCAGCTGCTATACATCGTGCCTGCAGTAAATTAGAACACTGCGGGATTATGTATGTTATAAATTATGGTCTCACAATCATAACCGCATTTAACAAAAAGTTTTACAAGTGTGTGAAGAATATTAACTTGTCCCTGGACGTAACTTTAGTTGTTTTTGACTCTTATTTGTACGCCACGGGCGTTAAAGATGCAGCACAAGCAAATAGCAGTTTACGTGTTTTTAGCAGAAACGCTTGGAACAAAATCACTGAAATACCAGGACGTCAGTTAGTTTTAGTGCCATATGAACAACTTCTCTTTATTCTTAGTAAATGTTCTAGTGAAATATATCAAATATTCCCTAAATGGTGTAACCCAAACGTTGAAGAATTTACAAAGCTACCAGATACAATAAAAGTACAACAGGCTATACATTATCAGAGAAAGATTCTGATTTTCAGTTCTGTTACCGTCAATGGTGAAGAGAAAACTGCAGTTTACCAGTTGGACATTTCAACAAAGAAGCTCACTGTACTAGAGCAATTAAATGGACCAGCAGAACAGATAATAAGTTTCAGTGATGACAACAATACTTATGTTCTACAAACAAGCGGAGATTTGTGGGTTATTGATTATAAAGCTGGTCATGTTATATTCAAATGTTTGGGAAGATTATGGAATATAAAGAGAAAACTGCACGGTGCTTTGACATACAAACAAAAGCTGACTATATTTGGTTCTCATCCAATGAATGTACCAGCTGATCAACATCTAGTGACGAAGCTTGAGGGTTATTTTGACTCAATAAAGTACTGGGGCAATGATTCTCCCTGTTCTAATTTCATTCCAGTTGTTTTCCCTAAAAAGGCTATGTTGCCTATTGAATAGATGCATTGGGAAATAAGTTGCTGGTCTATGTTTGTAATATTCCAACAACTTTAATGAACTGTAATTGTGGACACTACGATGCGCGTTGTAAGATTATTTATGTTATTTCAAGATTATTTTCGCATGCTCGATTCGTCTGTTTTATTTTCTTTTAAATTTTGAAATACTATAGGCATACATATTCACTGTGAACATTGTTTAATATATTGCATTCAAAATCCATGTTCTTTTATTATATTTATTAAATATATTTAGAAAAAACAATAATTATTTAAGTTTATTCAGTACCTGTAAACTCGTTTGCTTTTGTCTTATGTTGCTAAAATGCAATTTTCTTCTTACAATTGACCATTTTGGATGGTTCATTAGATTATGAACAGAAATATGTACACAATAGGTTCAATGAGATTCTGTAAAATTGTCATTGGCTTCACTTTTACATAAGCGTCAATGTGCAATAAACTGATATATTAGTTTCAATTGTAATAAGTAACGAAAATATCAGACATAGTTTCCCCTTTAAAAAAAAATGAGTTTCTTAAATTCAACTTTTTTTTTTAGTGTTGGACAATTTAAACAATAAGAAAATGCAAAATGACCTAATGGAACCTTGATTTAATTTATATTTATTATCCGTATCCGACACATGTCGAATTTTGTTACATTTTAATTGTACAATTGAAATAAATACAAGCTTTTATTACAAGCTTTTATTTAATTTAATTACTCTGTCTTGCTTAATGCTTAACTTAATACTTCGTCCGTCAGGGACTGAAAATGGCGAGCAAAATTTAAGCAAACTTGGTACGTGAGTCTAGATCCGATAACAATGCAATATGACATCAAGTATGACTTACCTTTTGTGCTTAATTTATTTTACGAAATAATTAATGTTTCCTGTAAAAAGTAAAAATTTCAGCGCTATTAAACGCATAGTATTTATGTTCATTTGGTGTGCAATTATTTTTTAGTCATGCAAATCTACAGTATTGAAATTGAAGTTATTGAAGGGAGTAGGTGACGAGGGTGGGGGGTGTTATTGCTCTGAGGGGATGGGGATAACAACAGAGCGTTGGATAATTTTCTTGCTTAAGTTCAAGTGTACGGTATGGTTAGCTAGTAATAAAATCTAGCTATTTCCAAAAACGATAGCCTAACTTCATATTTGGGCCTGGTACACAAACTATGGTCGTATCTTATTAGATGGTCACGAGCTCTTACGTTATCTTTCTTTCAAATGGTACTTCTGTGTTACCGTAGCCTCAATCAACTAAATATATTTAATCCATTTTACATTATTAAATGTTTGCTTGAAATTAATTCTAAAATCTGAAAGTAGAATTGCGAACTTTGCAAGTAGGTAACTGTACATTTTTTATAATTAAGTTATACAATATAATTCAGCCTACGTAATGATTTAATTCGTAATGAATAAGCTTTATATATATATATATATATATATATATATATATATATATATATATATATATATATATATATATACGAAAATACAATGGTAAATTTGTTAAAAAAAAATATTTTAAAATAGTAACACAGTAATAAAACTATCTCTTTTTTTTTACTTATGTTCTCTCTTTTATATAAATAAATTGTTTAATCAAACTTTTTCCGCCGGACAGTGTTTTCATTTTATTTCGTTTTCCCACTGATAGGGTGGGATTATCTTTTTTTTTATTTAGGGGGGGGGGAAGAATTAACAAGGGGGCAATTGGCCTTAAGGAAATGACTGGGTGAGGGTAGTTAATATCATCTCGACTTTTCCCGTTCGTGCCCGACATGGGGCAAATAAAGTTGAGTTCATCTGTTGCAGCTGAGCGAACCCACTGACTTGAACATATATTCGAACTCGAGACTTTTGGGTTAGCAGTCTAGCTCGCTACCGCTATGCCGCGCCGTACGATACTATTAATATACAAATCTTTTAACCATAAAAATTATTCACATTCGTTTAAAATATAACAACGGAAAGGTATTTTAAGACAAAAGTTATAAGTTACAGTTTCATGCTAACTAGTAACTATACTTACTATACACATTAGCGGGTAGCGATAGGCATCACAAAGTGTAAACCTATAGGATTATTACTCTTTGGGATCTGGTGTATAGGCCTTTATCATATGTAAATTTATTACATACTACTTGAGTCTTTCGTTGTATGTTGAAGACAAATATCAAAATATTCTTTCTTTCCCCAAAAAAAAACACACGTCAAAGCACTTATAACAATGTTACAGCAACGTGTCTTTGATTTTTTTTTTTTTTATTTCACGTTAAACAGCGATGGAAGAATATGTAAGCAGGCCAGATACTGTAGTAGAAAACATAAACAACCTACTGGTTGAAAATGAAAAAGATTTATTGGATCTAAGACGCCGAGTTCCAATGCCACCGTGTTGTTGTGGCCGCGTCCTCAGATTTTTTCAGAGCTTGTCTAAGATCAGACATGAAGGAGGCTAAAGGCGGATACATAACTTTATTTGAGATATCAGCATCAACGTTTAAAAAAGTTTTATATTCGCTTTACACTGGAAATATTGTGTAGACAATACAAAACTATTGAAATATGGAAGGTGGCAGATCAACTACAAATTGATTTTATAATAGAGGAGTGTGAGACATTCGCTTTAAAAGTTTTATCGGAAGAAACTTTTTTGGCCATTTGGCATGTAGCAGACCAGTTACATAATCACGAATTTATTAAATACTGCGAGGATTTCGCAGTGATAAACATATCTGTTAAAAACTTTGAAAGTATTACAAAAACCGCAAAATCTTTTAAATCTAATGATTTGTTGACTGTTTGTAAATCATTCATGTTAAATAACTTTGATAGCGTTTGTCAAATGAAAACTATAATGGAGCTCGGTATTGACGAGATACTAAGCTTGATAGAAAGCCGGGACCTTATTGTGAGTTCTGAAGATTTGGTTCTAGAAACAGTACTAAAGTGGGTTGAGTATTTACCTGATGAAACTAACGGTGAAGACCACGGTGAAGAATCTATGAGTAATTTAGGCCCACGTAAATCAACAGAAACACAACTGTTTAAAAAAAGATATGAAAGAATGAAGATGTTACCATTATTATTGAAGTCTGTAAGAAGTTGTCTTGTTAGTGCACCTCTCCTGAAACATGTTTTAAAACATCCTCTAATAGCAAAAAACACTTCAGCTAGAGATCTTATTGTTGAAGCCATACTTTATAAAACGACAAATAATAATTATGGACAATGGTCAACAGCAGCGATACATCGTGCCTGCAGTGATTTAGAACACTGCGGGATTGTATACATCAATAACAACAATTTTAATATAATAACGGCATTTGATACTAAACTTTTCAAATGTGTGAAAAATGATGAGATATGCCATAATGTAAATTTAGCTGTCTTTGAATCGAATTTGTACGCTACTGGGGTTAAAGATCAAGATCAAGCATACAGTAGTTTATGTGTCTTGAGCGATAACTCTTGGAGTAAAGTAACCGAAATACCAGGTCGTCAATTAATTTTAGTTCCATTTGACCAATGCATTTTTATAATAAATACAGCAACAAGAAAAATATCTCAAATATTCCCGAACGATCGAAATTCAAAAGTTTTAGAATTCGCACAGTTGCCGGGGAGAGTAAAAGTGCAACAGGCTATAACTTATCAGAGGATGATTCTCATGTTTTGTTCAGTGGTTGAAGATAGTAAAACAAATACCGCGGTTTATCAGCTAGACATTCCGTCGAAGAAATTCACAGAATTAAAAAAATTGGATGGACCAGCAGAGTATCTAATAAGCTTCAGTGATGATAACAATACTTATGTTTTACAAGCAAATGGAAATTTGTGGAAAATTGTTTACTCATTCGAACGAGTGACTTTTCAATGTGTGGCCAGCTTGTGGAACAGGCAAAGAAAGGTGTACGGTGCTTTGACATACAAAGAGAAGCTGATTATTTTAGGCTCAAAAACTGAAACAACAGGACAAAATAAAATAAAGTGCCTTAAAGGATATTTCAGCGAAATTAAACACTTTGGGATGGACAGTCTATGTTCAAATTTTATCCCTGTTGTCTTGCCTAAATGTCTAATGTTACCAATGTAAAAGATATTAAAAAAAATAACACTATGCGAAATACTAAAAAGTATTATCAAATCACTAATTGTGGTGTATTTAAATGACCATATCAAGTGGCAAATATGTAGAAGTGTTCCAAATTTCAAAACTATGACCGATTTTGAGTTATTAATAGAATATATATATATATATATATATATATATATATATATATATATATATATGTGTATATGTATATATATATATATATATATATATATATATATATATATATATATATATATATATATATATATATATATATATTAGATTAGATCCGTTAAAATTATAAACTGTTTAATTTCAGTATTGTCATTTAAACCTTGAAAACTGTTTAAAGGTTTAGTTTTGTTTCATGTCATATATGTTATAGGCTACATATTTAAAAATTAATTACTTTGTTACTTCTAGATTTTACTACATTTAAAATTGATATTTTTAGCAACATTGCATTATATGACGATACACAAAGGTCATTTGACCGATAAATTTCTTCACTAATTTTTCAAACTAAGTAAAATAGCACATTTCGTGTCCCGACCTGTTACTTCAATGTTTTGAAAATCATCCTTTTTATAAACATGAAAACATTTTAAAACACCTTTTTCATTTTAATTGATTATATCAATTTTAATATATTCAATGGTATATGCGAAAGTAATTATTTAACTGTATAGGTTTTTTTAGTATAATCAGAAATTAATGTTCACTTTGCAAAAAAAATATTACATGTATTCATTATTTGTTTTTGTAGTTTCTCTCTAAACAACTATATGTTTTTAATTTTCCGAACCAACATATACAATTTGTAATTCTATGTTAAATAGTTCAAATTATGATGAGTTCGTCTCTTAAAGTTTATTTAATTGTAATAAAATGTAACAATAATATCCATATTTTGATTTATAAAATATTGCTTTAGTGTTTCATAATTAGTTTATAGGCTTGCAATTCTATTTTTACTTTATCTGACGCTTAAACTTTATTATTACACATGGCCGTCAAAGCCAGGTCCTGCACTAACCTCTGTGAAAAAAATATATGTATAAAAGAATTATGACTTGGTGTTTTTTTAGCAGCATTAGGAAATATATTACTTTTCAAATTAACCCTAGTCACAACCAACCAAAACCAAAAAACAAACAAAAAAACAAACACAAAAGCAAACACAAACACAAACCAAATTGAAACACGAACGCTAACATAATAAAAATCTCAATCAAAAACATAAACGCAAACATAAACATAAAAATAAACATAAACGTAAATGCAAACAAAAAAGCAAACACAAGCACAAACGTTAACACAAACACAAACAAAAATGCAAACACTAACGCAATTACAAAAGCAAACGCAAACACAAATGCAAACATATACACAGACACAACGCAAACACAAAGCAAACGTAAACCTAAACCTAAACGCAAACAATAACGCAGAACATAAACACAAACTTAAACGCAAACATAAATAAATAATAACATTCCTAGAAGACATGCATTTCATTTCTAAGTCCTGATTCCAAATCTGGCTCTGCCTCTCATCCATATCAGACGGATATGACGATACCGCATCATTTGCGTTTATGATAAGAGACTTCTTAATATACTTGTTATCTGCGCTTTCGTACTATAAGCCCTATACAACTTACAGGCATAATTTACATTATAAAATTTTCATAAATAGAATTAAATTTTCATATAACAGTTGATAATACATGTATCAGCGGAGTACACATATTGTAAATGTAGCGATGTTAAAAGCAATTATATTTTAACATCTTAGCAAACTGCACATGTTAAAAGAAAACATAACTAAAAGTTATGATTGTGGAGCTAATTTCAAATCGGTTAACATAAGTATTTACAGCCATCTAATAACCACAAACCATTTTGAAACTAAAAATACAATTCAAAGAATCGAAAAATCGATGATAATATTACAATCTAGCGTGTTGTTTTAGTTTCAGTTTGGTAGACTGTTCTATAAATAGGCTATAGTACGTGTCACCGTGTTGTTTAAGGTACAGCTGATCTTGGAAGAGGAGACTTTTGCAAAGGTTTGTAGTAAATAATTAGTTGAATACTGAGTAGTTTTATTTTTGTAATCACATTATATAATGAACTTCAGTACAACACAGTACAGAGCATATTTATTTATTAAAATAAATATGTGATTAAAGAAGACAACTTTACAATCTAGCATGTTGTTTTAGTTTCAGTTTGGTAGATTAATCTATAAATAGGCTGTAGTACGTGTTACCGTGTTGTTTGAGGTACAGCTAGTACAACCCTGGGCTGATCTTGGAAGAGCAGAGGCGTAGCGACCCTTCCCGGCGCCCGGGGACAAACTTTTCAATTTGCACCCCCCCCCCTCAAACTTTCGATTTGCACACCCCCCCCCCCTCAAGATTTTGATTTACACCCCCCCCCCCCCCTCAAACTTTCGATTTGAACCCCCCTTAACCTTTCAATTTATTTTTCAAACCCATTTTGGCGCCCCCTAAGGTCCCCCCGGCGACATATGCCCCCCCCCCCCCGCCCCCCCCCCCCCTCGCTACGCTACTGTGGAAGAGAAGATTTTTGTAAAGGTTTGTAGTAAATAATTAGTTGAATACTGAGTAGTTTTATTTTTGTAATCACATTATATTCTCAACTTCAGTACAACACTGTACAGAGCATATTTATTTATTAAAATAAATATGTGATTAAAGAAGACAACGCGTGTCACAAATAAATAGTGTAGAATGAAACATGAACATATTTGTAAAATGATTTAAATACCTTCAAGTACGAAGTTAATTAGCTTTAAAAATGTTGCATTCAGTTTAGGATATATGGCTGACTGTCGTGTAAACGTAAATGGGTTAAAAACTGTGTACTCATTTCCCTTTAAGTTCTTTTTGATTATTCATATAGTTTATTGGTTTTTATCTTGATTAATTTTTATTCAAAGCCCTTTTTGTCTTGATTGACAAATACATAAAAGCCTGTCAAATACTATTGTTCGTCTTGTAACAGTGTTTCTTTAAGTTTAAAGTCTAATACTAATGCTTGCTTATAGTATCTACTAGACTACCCGTTATCCGCGGATAACTGTGGGTTTCGTGGGGTTACATTAAGGACTTAACGTTTATTCGACGATTTGTATCTTTCCCCTTGCCTCGCTTTGGCAAACATCGTAACAAAAAGCCAGACACAACATTAAAAAAGACGTCACACTAAGACGACATGTTTTTGTTTCTTAAAAACACTGATTTCGGTTGAGCATAGGTCTGACCACGCTATGCCTTCATATGCTGAGGTCACAGAAACAAGTAAAGACAAAAACATATTGCCTGAGGTGTGACAATGATATCCATAGTTATCCAAGGATAATAGATACTCTAGTATTATCTAAAAGTTTTCTTCGCTATTTAGATATCCGTTTTTCAAGTACTATTTCCTATATACTTAACAGGGTTTCCATAAAAGTATTAAGGGTGTGTAATATTTCTTAGTAAACGAGACTATTGCTATACAACCCCTAGAATGCTTATTTTTTATTTATTTATTTAGGTCTGCTTTAGATATTTGTGTCAAATACTATATGCAGCTGAGTCTACTCCCTTTGTTGTTGCGATTTGATACAATCATTTAGTTTAAAATTTATTGTAACATCTTTTATCATAAATCATGTTTCTGTTGTTTCTGCCTTTAAGATGAGTTCACCACCAATCTGCACAGAGATTGTCAAATGCCTGGAGAGTTTTTGGTCAAAGAAACAGCTGATTGATTTCACAGTTAAGATCGATAAAGAATCAATAGAATGCCATAGATTTATTTTAGCGGCATGCTCTGATTTCTTCCAAGCCCTTTTTAATTCGGGAATGAAAGAAGTCACAGATAATTTTGTTACTTTAAAAGATATTTCTGTTGCAGAGTTTGAGTTGATTTTAAAGGCAATATATACAGGGGTCGATATTTTAACATTAGACAACTTTATTGAAGTTTGGCGAGCAGTTCATCAGCTTCAGATTCATTTTATGATAGATTTGTGTGAGAAATTTGCTATAAAATCAATTTCAATGGACAAGTGGCAAAGCATTTACAAAAATGCTCACCTGTTAAATTCGAAACCAGTTCTTACTGATCTTCATTTGTTTATGTTACAAAACTTTGAGAAAATCTGTCATGACCCAACGTTTATGCTCCTTCAGTTTGATGAGATTCATGACTTAATAAAAAGTCAAGATCTGGTAGCCAATATAGAAGATTCAGTTCTTGAGACAGTGATCAACTGGGTAGATCATGATGAGAATATTGATAGTTGTGATGATGCATTCAATCAAGCTAGTAATATTGAAGACGAAGTAGAAACGAACGACACAAAAGAAAACAATAATGGTAGCGATTTGAAAGATGAAGAAACAGATACAGATTTTATGAATAATGAATGTGTTACAAGAGATACCAATAAACAGGACAATGAGGTAGATAATACATACTTATCGACAAGAAAAGATAAACTTACAGAGCTGCTAACGTCTGTGAGGACATGTCTTGTAAGTCCTTCAGTTTTATCTCGCATGTTTAAACATCGGCTGGTTATAAACAATAACGATGCAAAAAACATTATTTTTACTGCTTCGTTATATCCTGCTCTAGATTTTAGACACGGGCAGTGGCCTTCATCAGCGGTACACAGACTGTGCAGTGAATATAAACACTGTGTCGTGTATACAAGTGACAATAGTAATTATATTTACGTGTTAGATGCTAATGAAGAGAAATCGTACTACATTTCCAATAGTTGTCTTTTGCAGCGAGAACTACAATTCGTTTCTTTTAACAATGAATTGTACGCTGTAGGAATGCAGAATTCAAATTACCCTAATGGGATATGTCGAATGAATGTGTGGTGCGAAGGCGAGTGGGTAGAGGTTCTTTTACTACCTCTAATAATGCCAGTGGGCTAGGTTTTTGCAAATGAAATTACTAAAGAAATTTTTATTTTAAATTCTCAAAATTTTATGTTACAATACAATTAAATGTCGTATTCATTTTAATGATAGTTCGCCATTCTTTTAAAAGAGTGCTTGTGGCACGCACATATTATCCTGTTAAAACTCTACCTTAAATACATACACATAAATAAAGCTTTTCAACTTAGTCGTTTGTTTTGTCTGGAAAGCACCCCTTTTGTTACTACTCATCTCACACTGTATAGTATCGAGTCTTAATTTAATTTACACAATGCCTGACTAAAGGAACATTCGTAAATTCGTAAGCAGTAGCGTACGCAGGGGGGGGGGGAGCAGGGGGCGCGGCCGCTCCCCCTCTGGCCATTTTTATCAAAGTGGCGCCTTTTTGGAAACTTTTTAAACTCAAAGTTTTAAACAATGATATTTGTTAAAAAAATATTTTTGGTCGGCACATCTATGTAAATTACAAGATTTCTTTTCATGCAGCAATTAAGCATTATTGAACTAGTCTATTAGTGTCTACGTTTACGACACGTATTAATAGTTGCATCAGTTTGTCATTCTAAAAATAACCATTACGATGCATTGCAATGTTTAAAAAACCTCTACGGGTAGTACCACTTGGCAAGAGGGGTGTTAAGTTTAAGTCAACTGTATAATGCATTTGCTTACGAATAATTGAATTAGAAAATGTTATACATAAAACATCACACATAATTACTTTATATATACAGTTTGAATCGTGTGATTAATTTAAAATAATACAATACAGAAACAAATACAACTGATGTGGCACCTCTATTTAAATTTACTTATGAGCAAACTGCGAAAATAGTGGGGACATTTTGACAAGGTCAACAACAGTTACAACCCCCCCCCCCCCCTCCCCCATGGACCCCTCTGTAAAAATATTGTCATAATACCACTACTACTTATTTAAATCTATTTCTGTAATATATATTTGTGTAATATATATGTATGTTTAGAACAGTCATCTAAAAACTGACGCTATGTTCACTCTGAGTTGGTTATCTCCCCCCCCCCCCCCACACACACACACCTCACCACCACAATTGTGTAGAGCGACATTAATGTCACATCTAGGTATACACTGGGTTGGATAATTGACCTAAAGTGACCGGACAGTGGTGATTGAAGTTGAACACCCCCCCCCCCCCCCGCCCCCAACCCACCCGAACTGATCTGTTAAGTAGAAAAACATGTAGAAAAACGCGTAATGATGTACCAAATACCATGCCGCCAGAAAATTAGCTTTTTAAACGTAAAACTCTGTGAATATTGTTTTTGCAATTACCAGTAAAAAGATGTGTGATCAATACAGTGATCTAACCCATACCTATCACTATGTTAAAAAATGATCTTTAAAGAACACAAACAAGCAGTAGTTAATTAAAATATATGATCTGAACAAAAAAGGCCGAAGTTTAGTTAAATGTAGGCTGTTATTCCGAATGTTTATTTATTATATCGAAAAGCGTGGTTTTATACCAACTCTGATTTAAAAAACTTTCATTATGCTGTAATACTTTAGCATTTATGATGACGATATATTAAATTCTGATTATAGACAAAAACATTTTGTAAACACGAATAGTGTTAAACAATTTCATTATATTCTAAAGTAATTATTTATTTGTTTTGGCATTTATAATTAAATGTGTAGATATATACATATTTATATTAAGAGAGTGATAATTTCCCATATTTCACTTGTCTTAAATAATTTCCCAGGCATTATTATGTAAGAAATTTTTTTTTACAAGAATTACAAAACAGATTGTGTTACGTTCATTGTTTTTGGTTGTAGTGTATATATATATATATATATATATATATATATATATATATATATATTTGTTTAGATTGATACAATTTTTGTTTTGTCGGCCTACATTGTGTGTTTTTTCTTATTTCTTCAGAGTGCTACTTTCAATTTATTTTACATCATAGCGAAGTAATGACATACAGCTAGTAATTATTTATATATATATATATATATATATATATATATATATATATATTTATTTATATATATATATATATATATATATATCGTATATAGAACGGAATAAAAATTCGGCGCCTTTTTTGCTCTTTTCGCTCCCCCTACAACGAAAACCTGGATACGCCTCTGTTCGTAAGGCCAAATTATAAGCTGCGTTGGAGTTTATTAATACAGCAAAGAGAAGTTGTCCAAGTTTAGACGAACTTTGTCCCTAACGCATGTGTAAAAAAATTCAGTTTCAGTTTCGTCTCCAGTAAACAGTTCGAGGAAAAACACGTCAGCTTTTGGCACAGCATTATGTCAGTGCCTCTCAAAATTGTGATGGTACGTTTAGGCAAGTATTAATTTTCTAGAGCTGTTCATTGTAGATAAATTAATATATATATATATATATATATATATATATATATATATATATATATATATATATATATATATATATATATATATATATATATATATATATATATATATATATATATATATATATATATATATATATATATACATATATATATATTCGTCACATCTAAACAAAATAAAAATAATGTTTATATACCTTTAAATGTGACGATTAGATTGCTTTGAAAGAGTGAACTATTGCAATGAACAATGATCTTTTTGTTACTGTTAACTCTATTCATAGTTTTTCATGTAATGAAATACACATGTATTTGAAATAGACTCTGTTCCGAACAGTGACGTAGGCAAGGGGGGGGGGGGGTTTAAGGGCGGTTTTAACCCCTCCCAAGGACTCCGCCCTTATATATATATATATATATATATATATATATATATATATATATATATATATATATATATATATTATATATATATATATATTTATTTATATATATATATATATATATATATATAAATGTGTGTATATATATGATTTTATATATATGGAAAATTATTTGAACCCCTCCATGACCAATTCCTGGCTACGCCACTGGCACCGAAACTGTAGTTTACCCCATGTCAATTATCTTCCTATCGTCTGCCCTCGACTTTGATCCCAGATCAATTACCTCCCCACCCCAGCCTGTTTAGGGACGATGTGGTCAAATGGTAGATCATTCGACTGCAAACCCGAAAGTCTCGAGTTCGTATCACCTAGAATGTTTTTGAAACCACCCAGTTCTGATGAAAACTCGATTCAAGTTAGTAAAAGTAAAGACAGTTGGGTAAAGTGCTGACCACACTATCTCTTCATATGCCGAAGTCACTGGAGCAATTGAACTCTACTTCACCTTCCTCATGGACCGGCTAAGCTTGTTATGTTTTAGAAAAAAATGTTAAGTCTAGGAGTAGGGGATTTTTTTTATACTATACGTTAAGGATAGTATAATGTACTATATAGTACAATGTACTTATATAGTATAATGTACTATTCTGTATCGAACAAGCTTATTCTACACTTTACAGGTTACTTTGGTTTGGTATTATATAGAAAGACTAGGCAAATCATGGAATCTGATAGTGTTTTCTACTAAGCTGGTTACATATTAAAAAAAAGCATTGTGAGGGTGAAAGTAAATGTGAGTGGGGGAATCAACACCATAGCAATTGACAGAATAACTGAGCTATGGCGTAATATCAGGGAGTAATGACAGAGTACTAATTGATAGTTGGCAATGTGTTAGATCAGTCTATAATGATTAGACTGAACTGAATAAACTTGATACTTGACAGATATTCATAAAATATTGATTATAATTAGATATCACAGCGAGAAATACATGTCTAAATGAAAGTAATGCTCTTATAAAAATATTATAACATAGAAAATTTAGACAATTATGATAATTCTAGTGTAATTATTTTAGCGAGTTTGCTTTTTAAAAACTGTTTATAAAATATGTTTCCTACTAACGTGTGCATTTATTATATTAAACATTATTTACAGGATCATCAATTCGTGGATTTTTGAAGATTTAACTGTTTTAAAAGCAACAAACACTGTCATCATTTAGCATCATAAAACATGGAGTTGCAAGCGACGCGTGATATTCCAGCGTGTTTAGTTAAAAAGATAGAAACTTTGTGGAACGAGAAAGAATTACTTGACTTCAACGTCAATATTGATGGAATTAACATTCCGTGTCATCGTCTAATGCTAGCTGCTTGCTCTGAATTTTTCCGATGTTTGTTTAGATCAAGTATGAAAGAAACCCACGACAATGTTGTGACTGTACAAGGTATGTCAGTTGAGACGTTTAACCTGATACTGAAGTACGTGTACACAGGTGAAAATATTTTAACTGTTGAGAATGTAATTAACGTGTGGAGGGCAGTAGATCAGTTACAAATTGACTTTATGATTGATATATGTGAGAAATTTGCCATCAATGCATTGGATTTAAATAATTTGGAGGACATCTACAAAACATCAAAGCTATTGAACGCTATAACTGTGTTAGATGCTTTAAAAGCATTTATGTTAAAACATTTCAATGACTTTTGCAAGACGAAAACATTTATGGAACTATCATTTGAAGAGATCCACGAGTTGATAATTGATCAAGATCTAAACGCTAATGATGAAGATATTGTACTAGAGTCGGTGTTCAAGTGGGTAGAATATGAAGAGGGAAATAATTGCATATGTGAAACTAAGGAAATGGTAAATGATTCACAAGATGATTGTGAAAATATGGATTTGAATCAGCAAACACGCAAATGTTTACCATACACTGATACCACCGTTGAAATAAAGGTTGAGTCTACAAGTTCGGAAGAAACAAATCTAATCAGGAAAGACAAACTTGTAACTTTATTGCAGAATGTTAGGATGTGCCTGGTTAGACCTGCATTGTTGTCAAAGTTTTTTGGCCATAAACTACTTCAAGGAAATGATGAAGCAAAAGCTCTGATTTTTAAAGCAACACTGCATCGTATCCACAAATTTAATCATGGCCAATGGATATCTGCTGCTATTCATAGAAACAGCAGTAACTATGGACATTATGGTGTATATACACATTATGATGATCATATAAAATTGTTGTGTATTGAATCAGAGAAGTGTCATACTTTGAGCTCAACCTGTCCATTAAAGTTTAAAACCCAGCCTTGTATTTTTGATAATAAGCTCTATTGTTTCGGCTACACATCCAGAGGATACAGCTGTCGTTTAGTAGTTTATCAAGATGGTACTTGGATTGAATTAACAGATATTCCAGGAACTAATT
Organism: Physella acuta; assembly: GCF_028476545.2. Classification (NCBI taxonomy): domain Eukaryota; kingdom Metazoa; phylum Mollusca; class Gastropoda; family Physidae; genus Physella; species Physella acuta. Next base: position 835,640 of record NW_026732099.1, on the reverse strand, counting down.
TAATTACCTTTCCACATGATAACTTTATTTATTTTATTGATTGTGAAAGTAATACAATTTATAGAATAAATCCAAATTTAAAAAACCCAAGGTCAGAAATATTTTTTAGTGTAGATAATTCAATGGCTATAAAATATGTAATGGGCTATGAAGAAAAAATTGTTTTATTTTCGTCTTTGACAACCAATGGTACGCATGAAACTGCTGTTCAATGTTTAGATGTCTCGTCAAAGTTGTTGACCCGACTCGACAATCTACATGGGCCAGCACATCATCTTATATCATTTCGTGATGATTATAACACGTATATATTACAAAAAGATGGAAAATTGTGGATATTGTTTTCGTCTCAATCAAACACAATACAATTTAAATGCATTGATCGTCTGTGGTTTATTGAACGTAAAGTACACGGTGCTCTTACTTACAATGGTAAACTTGTTATTTTTTATGAAACTAACGACGACCTCAGAGATCAATGGAGAAGCTACCAAGTGATCGGACTGTTTAAAGTCGTAAAATACAAACACAGCCAGAATTGTTCAAAGTTTATACCAGCCATATTGCCAAAATCATGTTTTTAAAATTTGTATTTTATAAGTTACATAGACATGCGAGATATAGTGCTATTGAGATAATTTAATCATGACTTCTTGTGCCTGAGGTATTCCAACCTTGAGATATTGCGTGAATTATACTTTGTATTAAGATATTTTATTATTGTAATAAAAATACCCGATTTTTTAATAGGGATATGTAGTTTTGAAATATAAATTTAAAAACAGATGCGAAATTATGCTATTTTGTCGCAGTTACATTCTTTGAGATATTTTGTATGCGTTTTTTTATGTCTGGAAAATACTTTTAAAGTGAAGGTCAGGTGGAGATAATAATAGAGCTTACGCGTTACTAGTTTCTGAGTTTGCTTGAGAGTCTAGATCTTAGAGTGAGGCACGGGTCAAGACGCATTGATATGTTGATAATAGGTATTAAATACTGCCAATCAGATGCTATTAATCAAATGATTTTACGTTTAAACCCTGTGATTTTAAGTGATACAAAGTCTGATGCAAATTCTGATGAGGATTATGTAATGGTGTAAAAGAACTAACCAATTAAAGATTTAATACAACAACAATATTTTGATGCCATCGATAGCAGATTTATTTTCAAAGAATCATCAGTAGCAAAGACTACTACGTTAAATAAAAGCAACAAATAAAATCAACACTTGTCATTACCACTAAGGGCAGCGAGAACATGTTTTACAAGTAATCAATTTTTATTAGAGTTTTGTTAAACAGTTAGCTGCTAGAAATTTGTATCAGAACCATTTTGTGTAAGACTACACATGCTCACCATAGACAATGGCTTTCGTCATCCATACATCGTGTTTGTTGTGAGTTGAAACAATACAGGATTGTGTATGCCATTAATAATGATATCAACATAGTAACATTTCATTTTAATTTTAGTACCTCATAAACTGTTGTATCTTAAAATTGTTTTTAGTAGCTACAATGTACAAACACATAACAAGTTGTTACCGAAGAAATGGCGGTACAAGCAGCTTACTACAGGTGTAAAGAGAATTTATATAGTGGTTATATATAGTTATATGGTGATAGAAGCATAATACAAAAGAAAATGCTTGTAGATTCCTGATGACAAAAATTAGAAGCTCGAGAGTAGAAAAAAATGTTTCCCCATGTTCCCATTTCAGAATGTTTGTTTGAACCATTACGTTTCAAACAAGTGCTTTAAACACAATTTCTGATTTTTTAAAATATTGAATTATTTATTATAGTGACAAAAACGTGTAAATATATGAGAAAACGCATTGCTTTATTTTTTTTTAAACTGACTTTGTGCATTTTTAACATCTTTCACTACTGCTTGATGTAGTTTGTGTTTGTATTACTGAGATATACATAGTCACTTCCGTTAATTCATTTTAGTTTTTGATGGTATACGTGTTGCAGTATCTTTAAAAAAATTGTAATCTTTGTTAATCACAAGTTTATTAAATAAACAAATGCATATAAAAACTGTTTATACTTTGATTATATAAGGATTTTGCTTTGTAAATGTATTCTTAAATGAGGATATTCTTATGCCAAAATAAATTTATAACAATAAGTTAAAATTATGAGTTCTTAAGATTCTGAAGAAGTATATATCAAAATGAGCAGTGCTGATTTATTTTAAATTTAATATTTTTATAACTAAATTTACTATTGCAGTAACTATGGTACGATGTGGCGTAGCGGTTGTATATATATATATATATATATATATATATATATATATATATATATATATATATATATATATATATATATATATATATATATACGTATTCAGTTTAAAATGATTGTCGATTTAGTAGCGCATGAAATATTTTCTTCATTACAAAAATTAACATTATGTTTATGAATGTTTAAACCGTATACATATAAATATAAACTGATTGCATTTAAAGAATTTTTTTTCACATAGCTAGTTTACAATAAGATAGTAATTTAATTTTAAAAGATACATTTTGTATTCAAAAATAAATGTATACGGATAATGCTACTTATGATTCGGGCTTATGGGCAAAAGGCCAATATGTTATTTGTGTTAAAAATCAAACATCTTTAATCTAAACTACCTAAATAATTACAAAGCAAGAAGGCTGTTTGCACAATAGATTAGAAAAAAAAAACATTAAACACAATCACAGAAGTTAATTTTCAGTTTATTTTAGAAATAACACGTTTTAGTAATTCTAAGAAAATTATTTAAAAAATCAAATATGTTTTGTTAATTACTGGAACTTTCGAAAAAGATTCTCTTTTCACACTGAAGATCCGTGAGGGTTGAATCTGTAATGTAGAAAGAAATTTAATAAATAGAGTAACATGTTTGCTTATGTTTGACTATAATAAAACTGAGAAAAAAAACTTACATCATTATTATCAGACGAATAGATTTTATCCTCTCTGTTGAAAGTACAAAAAAGTATAAAAAAAAGGTTAGTTTGGAAAATAATTATTAACAATTGTTTATTAATATTGTTTAATAACATTAATATTGTTTTATTAATATTGTTTATAACATTTTTTTTTAGTTCAGCAAAAACATCCTTACCTTCCCACCTTTGCCTTTACCCTGTGAGTAGTAGTAAAAATATGGAAAATTATTAATCATATGTTTTCGATTTTGAATGTCAAGTATATCTAAATAACTTAAATATAAATAACTTAAATATAAATGTATATATATATATATATATATATATATATATATATATATATATATATATATATAATAAAACATTGATCCTACTATTAATATGAGCTATTTACTTGAATTTGTCAGCATTAAAAGTAACAGAAAAACACACTAAACTCCGACTAGAATGAAAAAGTCTAAGAATTGCCGACAATGTTTACCTGTTGTTGGCCATCAGATTGTGAGTTTGACTGTTGATCACGCTGTGAAATAATTAAGTTTGTAAGGATAATACATGAATTTAAATGTAAACAGAGGTTTGCAAACAGAGTTTCTTCCAGGCATCTCTTCGGGGGGGCGAAGCCCCCCCGAAAAATTTTTACCGCCCCCCCCGAACGAAATTAAATTTATATAATTTATATAGAAAATATATACTTTTAACAGTGTCCGCCCCCCCGAAGAAAGTTTACCGCCCCCCCCGAAGAATTCAAGTGCCCCCCCCCGGAGAAAAAAGTCTGGAAGAAACACTGTTTGCAAAGCGCTGACTTATTTATTATTTTGGTTTCTTTTTTTTTATTTTTTTGTTTTCACACAATTTAAAATATTATATTATAAGATTACTATACAGAAACGAAGCGGGAGTGATCCCCCTGAACTTACTATTTTATTATTTCTTTTAAATAGAAAAAAAATAATTGCGCACCAAATGAGAAGTTAAACTGAGTATATAATAATGCGGGCAATACGTGTTTTAAGCAAGTGATCTTTTTTCAGAAATCCGAAAAATCCACTCAGTTTTAAAGCATAAAGTTGAGACTGAACAACAAGTTTGATATAATATTAATATACGAAATCTCGTCAACAGAACTGAAACCGTACTCACACATACAGACATAATTGTTGACAAATTTGCAGAATTAAGTTTTTCTGAATCAGGGAGATGTAAAACATTTATATAACTCAAAACATAAGTAGGAAACTATGGTCTTTAAAAATCAACGTTAAGAGCCAGTTATAGGTACCCTTTATAGACTTTAAACTTTACACCAATTTTTCAATACAGTATTAAAAGAAAAATCTATATGACAGCAAATTCAGGATACAAAAGCGTAATATAATCCGATGTATTATGTTTTAACCTTTTCAAAACCAATCATTCGGCTTTCCGTGAGTTTCGAGACTTCAGTGTCAAGCGATCAGCAACTCCACAACACCACACAAAGATTTATTAATTTATTTACTTACCCCAGCAGCATGGGATTCTCCGTTTCCTCTGCCCTGCACGATAAAATAGAGAGGATAGAGTTATTTCCATTTGTAATAAATATACATGAGTTTTTTATTTATGCGAAGTTTAAATAGAAGGTTTCATAGAAGGTTAAAAAAGATATACTTTAGTAATTAACTTAAAGAAACACATACGGTTGACTTACATTATCAGAATGTTGATTGCCATCTTGTCCATCCTATTTTCAACATACAACAATTAAATATAGTTACATCATTAAGATTTACTTAAAAATAAGTAACGGTTTATATAAATTACGTTTTAATTAAAGACGTACTTTATATGTATAGTGAAAGCATGTGACATAGGAAGTAAAGAAACATAACACATTTAAACACTCTAAACACTTACCGCTCCCTCGCCTCTCTGAAAACAAAAATAAATCGTTTATAAGTGGTTTACTAAACAAAGACAAATTCATTATAACAGAAGTAACATGCTTAGTTAGTCGTTTTACTTTGTTAGCATAATTAATTAAACATAAGTCTTAGGCTTTAGAATAAAATAATGCTAGCACAGTAATTTAATTTTGTAATGCGTACTCGTTTTAGAAATACGAAAAGTCATTGCATATATAATTGTTTCTTACACTAATACACTACACACTTAACTGAGTTTTCAAATGCAGTGAATACATAATTATTTATTAGGTCCTTAAATATGAACTTTTAAATAAAATAACTCACAGGTGAGCCTTGTGCTACACAGAAAAGTGCCAGCATTGCAAGCGCGATAACAAAGGTCATTTTAGGGGCCATTGTAGACACTTTTGATTGGTAGTTGTTTAAGACTATTACAATTAGTAACCTGTTAACTTATCATTAATTAAAAATATCTATAATAATAGCCTACGAAACATCTTACCTACCTTCAGTGATGTAGATGTCTCAAGATTTGGTTGATGAATGTAGATATCCAGTTAAGCCATTCGTTTTATATTGACTGATAACTAAAGCCGTCTTAAAATCGTGACACAGTCTTCTATTCATAAAAATAATTCTTTACGCTTTACAAGTTGTTCGCGTTGTTGTAAAAAGCAAAGATTAATACCGTCATTCAATGAGTGTATTCTCTAACAAACCTTGCTAACATTTAAACAATCGCATTTATTGTACACACGAATCTTGAAGTGGTGAAATTACATTTGTGGGCTGAATTATCGTGACAATTACATAATCTCCTTGGTTTGTTTGCAATACAATTATATATAGAATGAATGCTATTGTACTAACAACGAAGCGTTTTGTTAGCTGCACGGGAAATGTTAAGGTTGACTGAATGAGATACATCTGAATAGCCAAACTCCTATCTCTGCAGTCCCAGATTTTCCCTTAGTATCGAGTTGAATTCACGGGACATTACCGCTCTCCCCCGTCAATTCCCACCCCGACATTGCCCCCGGAGCCATTAGCCTTTTGTCAATTACCTCCTGTCAATTACCGCGTTGGGAAGTATTACCCCACCTCCCTCACTCAAACTCAATAATGCTGACTCTAGCTCAAACTCATACCTGCCAATTGCCTTAATACAAAAACTTAACAAAAAAGCCTAACCCTATCCCTTCGCGAGAGCCTAAAACTTAACCCAAACCCAACACCAACCCTAATCTTTGGTTTAATCCTAATCCTAATCCTAATCCTAATCCTAATCCTAATCCTAATCCTAATCCTAATCCTAATCCTAATCCTAATCCTAATCCTAATCCTAATCCTAATCCTAATCCTAATCCTAATCCTAATCCTAATCCTAATCCTAATCCTAATCCTAATCCTAATCCTAATCCTAATCCTAATCCTAATCCTAATCCTAATCCTAATCCTAATCCTAATCCTAATCCTAATCCTAATCCTAATCCTAATCCTAATCCTAATCCTAATCCTAATCCTCATCCTCATCCTCATCCTCATCCTCATCCTCATCCTCATCCTCATCCTCATCCTCATCCTCATCCTCATCCTAATCCTAATCCTAATCCTAATCCTAATCCTAACCCTAACCCTAACCCTAACCCTAACCCTAACCCTAACCCTAACCCTAACCCTAACCCTAACCCTAACCCTAACCCTAACCCTGTTCCTGTTCCTGTTCCTGTCCCTGTCCCTGTCCCTGTCCCTATTCCTATTCCTATTCCTATTCCTATTCCTATTCCTATTCCTATTCCTATTCCTATTCCTTTTCCTTTTCCTATTCCTATTCCTATTCCTATTCCTATTCCTATTCCTATTCCTATTCCTATTCCTATTCCTATTCCTATTCCTATTCCTATTCCTATTCCTATGCCTATTCCTATTCCTATTCCTATTCCTATTCCTATTCCTATTCCTATTCCTATTCCTATTCCTATTCCTATTCCTATTCCTATTCCTATTCCTATTCCTATTCCTATTCCTATTCCTATTCCTATTCCTATTCCTACCCTATCCCTATCCCTATCCCTATCTTTATCCGTAATCCTAACCCTAACCCTAACTCCAGAGGCGTAGCGAGGGCGGGGCGGGGGGTGCGGACCAAACGGGTGACACCATTCATGGGGTTGACATAAAATTGGAAACTGTACAGCAGAAAAATTTCTTTTTAGCTGATCCATTAGTGATTAATTACACACACACACACACACACACATATATATATACATGTATATATATATATATATATATATATATATATATATATATATATATATATATATATATATATATATATATATATATATATATATACTTTTTTCTTGGGGGGGGGGGTGACACCGACACCACGAAGTGCCGCATTGGGTGACACCGACTGACACCCAACCTAGCGACGCTACTGCCTAACCATGAGTCCATGCAGTCCCAATGGGTCCATCGAGTAAAGGCGGATGCCCTTGGTGCCGACTGCTCTATTCCTTTATTTATCACGGTTAATGAAACAAACATCATTAGACTCCTTGGCCATCTAATCTGAGAATACATTTTTATTTTATACCTACTGTTAAAGATTTTAAGGCAATGCATTCAAGACTTAAGTTTGTGTTGAGATACAGGCAGATGTTACGGATGACTGAACAACAGAGGCCTAGTCTTGACACGTTGTACGGTGTCCTAAATTTAGGTTAAGGTCATGTACCAAATGTTTTCTGCTAGAAAACCTCCACTAAAGTTGCACTACAACTACAATATTTTTATTAAATTAAAGCAACATTTAAGTATGCAACTACGAATGGCCCGAAAAACGATAACAGTTATCATATTTACTGCTATATGTATTTCCCTAAGCGAAAAAAAAATGTAACGATTAATCCATGCTTAAAAATCAAATGAGATCTAAATATACAACGAAAACGAAAAATCAATGTCAACCAGGTGTGTAGTTGCAGTTTCGATTCACTAGGTTATTCCAAAAATAGGATCAGTCACTGTGCTCGATATGGTAAAACTGGGCCCCAGCAGACTGAACGACACGGCGTAGTAGACCAATGAATTGAAGGCATGTTCAAAGGTAGGTAGTGTTTACGTAGTGTAATGTTTAGCATATAGGTTTTATAAGAGTTCATCTCTCTCTCTCTGTCTCTCTGTCTCTGTCTCTCTCTCTCTCTGTCCCTCTCCTCTCTCTCTCTCTCTCTCTCTCTCTCTCTCTCTCTCTCTCTTTATATATATATATATATATATATATATATATATATATATATATATATATATATATATATATATATATATATATATATATATATATATATATATATATATATATATATATATCTTTGTATGTGTATGTAACGAAATCTCTTAAGCTTATGCGAATTTCATTTCATTCGTTCTCGACTATTAACACATTTTAAAATATTAAAACGAATTTTTATTTTTATTTAAGGTACTAGACTTCTTTAATTTGCAACGTTTGAACAAATTGCTTTAAACTCACATTTTCATAATGGCCGAAGAATATGACAGATCGCATACAACTCTTGAAAACTTACACAATCTACTAATAGAGGAGGATTTACTGGACTTTACTGTACAAGTTGAAGATGTTGAGATTCGGTGTCACCGTGTCATTCTGGCTGGGTCTTCACATTTCTTTAGAGGGCTGTTAAGGTCAGATATGAAAGAAGCAAACAGCGGTTGTGTTTCTCTAAATGGGATGTCACCTGTAACATTTCAACATATTTTAATTACAATGTATTCTGGAAAAGTTATTTTAACGTTAGATAATTATATAGACATATGGAAGGCGGCGGATCAGCTACAAATAGACTTTATGATAAAAGATTGTGAAACGTTTGCCTTAAAAGTAATGTCAGAAGAGAACTTTATGACAACTTGGAAGTTAGCGGAACAATTGCAAAACAACGTAATCATAGACCGATGTGAGGAATTCGCTCTTAAAACCTTGTCAGCTAAGAACTTTGAAAACATTTATAAAACAGCTGAAGAAGTGAAATCTAAAAAGGTAGTTAACGCGTGTAAAAATTTCATGTTAAATAACTTTGATGATGTAAGTCACACGGTGACTGTAATGGAGCTTCCATTTGAAGAATTTCTCAGTTTGATTGAGAGTCAGAATCTAAAAGTGAGTTCTGAAGACTTGGTTCTAGAAAGAGTGATACAATGGGTCAAGTATGTGCCACAAAATTATGAGCAGGGTGCAAATTATAGAATGAGTGTAAATAACGATTTTCAAGTGGATAAAAATATTGATGAAAATTCCGATATAGATAAGGATGGAGATTCTGATGTAGTTACTGATTGTGTTAAACAAAGTATAGAGGAAATAAATAATGCATTAGAAGTCGAAAGTAGGATTCAATTGCTGACAAAATTATTGAATTCTGTGAGAACGTCACTTGTGAGTACTCCTACATTGCAATATTTTTTAAAGCATCAACTAATTCTTGACAATCCTAAAGCAAGAGATATTTTGATTGATGCTGTATTGTATAAGACAACACATTATAACCACGGGCAATGGCAAACAAGTACCATACATCGAGCCTCTAGTGAATGGGAGCATTGCGGAATAGTGTTTGTTGAAAACGGCAAATTCAATATTATAACTGCGTCGGATGAAAAACTTTACACGTGTTTGGCGAATGATGAGTTGCTGCTTGATGTAACATTCGTTGTTTTTGACTCATATTTGTACGCCACAGGGGTACAATATACATATGAAACGAACAGCAGTTTATATGTTTTTATCGGAAACTCTTGGAACAAACTATCTAAAATACCTGGGCGTCAGTTAATTTTAGTGCTGTATGATCAGTCTATCATTGCTCTAAGCAAATCTGCTACAAAACTATACCGAATATTCCCTAAATGTGGTACCCCAAAAGTTGAAGAATTTACTAAGCTTCCAGAGACAATAAAAGTACAACAAGCTATAAATTATCAAAGAAAGATTCTGATTTTCAGTTCTGTTACCGTCAATGGTGAAGAGAAAACTGCAGTTCATCAGCTGGAAATTTTAACAAAGAAGTTAACAGAGTTAGAACAATTGAATGGACCGGCTGAACAGATAATAAGTTTCAGTGATGACAACAATACTTACGTTTTACAAACTGTTGGTGATTTGTGGGTTATTGAATATAAAGCTGGACATGTTACATTCAAATGGTTGGGAAGATTATGGAACATAAAGAGAAAACTGCACGGCGCTTTGACATACAAACAAAAGCTGATTATATTTGGTTCTAATCCAATGAATGAACCAGCGGAACAGAAACGTGTATCTCAGTTTGAAGGTTATTTTAACGTCATAAAGTACTGGGGCAATGATTCTCCCTGTTCTAATTTTATTCCAGTTGTTCTCCCTAAAAACATAATGTTGTCCTTTAAATAGATATAATAGTTAATGAGCACTGGTCTTTGTATTCCTGTATTGCAAAATATAGTGCAATAAGTCTTAGTTCTAATAGTATAGTATTACATAAATAACATTTTCTCCACTCTTGTTTTTATTCTATCTGGCTCAACTGTAGGCCTATATTTTTCCAGTATATAGACGGAAAAGCCAGAACGTATTAGAAAAGCCACGAAGCGATTCTGGCTGGAAGTTTGACGCCTTGCCATAGGATACAGTTTCAGCTTACCGCTAATTCAGTACTGGGTGTCTTTATTTTATAAAACTGAAAGGGTTTACCAATCTTTAAAACAATCATTTAAGTTTTATCATAATTATGCGGCTAAAATAACTCCGAAGTATATCAGATTTTCCTTTTTACGACAACTATAAAAATGATTTTTTTAAAAAATGTTCTGTCCTTGTAGTTGTCCAAATCTTATACTTAAACTAATCTAAACTTAAAATGCTTCATGCTGTCAATGTATTTTCTACCTGGTAGTGTAAGATACGTCTTACCCGACATCGCATGATACGCTTTACCCGACTTTGACGACAAAACGATTTCTGCTTAACGTTTGTAATTGGTAAAGTTTATCAAAGAATTATTAATGGAGATGAGAGCTATTGTTAGCACGATGTTACGTTCAAATCAAGATTCGCTTATCCTTTAGTTGTTCAGACACCATTGACACTTTTTTATCACAATACATATAGCAGACTGCGATTTTAGATATTTTTAGATATTGTCTTTTGAGTGATTTATGTGTGACAGTTCAATACCTAGAGGTGAATGGGTGAGCAATCAATCATTGTATTTTCTCGCACTTTTTTAGCGCAATTTCCATTCTGGAGAATTGCGTTTATTAACTCGTCATTTCTGGGAATGGATGGATGGATGAATGTGTGTCCGGGCTTTAAGTCGTATCTCCTCCTCAACGAAGCAATATCGATGACTAGTTCCAAAAGCAATTATGTTAAGCAAGTTACGAGAATGAGCATAGGCCATAAAAATTCCGGGTTTCTTTCATGTATTTCCCGTAAAAGCCAAAAAACCTCGAAAAAATGCAGTTTTTGGCCCATATCTCGGCAACCAGACCACTTAGCGACTTGAAACATGTACCAATCGATTCCTGCCATAATTTAGAACAGTATTGCCGAAGAAAGTTTTCAAAAATATCCTCTCGTTCGGTCACAAATTTTAAAATTACATAAACACCTACAAACCGATCGCTCTTCAAGCTTGAACGCACCCAATCATTATACGTCAGAGCTATTTTTAGATAACATAAGGAAATTGCGCATAAATGTCACTAGACTTTTTTAATTAACTTGTTTTATATCATACATAGATATGTAGTGTAAGCGTATATAACCAGTGTTTCTTTCAGAGTTTTTTCTTCAGAGGTGCACTTGAAATGTTTTTAATAACTTGAATTGTTTATACCCAAAATCCTTACCAACTAATGGGTATTCAATTATGTCACACCCATTTGTGTGACTGGGTTCACGACATAAATTTCCCACAGGCCTTTCTCCTACCTTTCATCTATCACATACGAAATCACAAGACAAGCCTTCTTTTACGTTATATACATATTTATTTTGTCTTCACATAGACAGCGTGTTCAGCCAAACTACGCCATATTTTCTTGCCTCCTTACTTCCCCTCACGCATGCGCACAGCTACTGTCTCTTTCTGATGCAATCTCAAAAACACACTCCCAAAATACGACCCAAAATACGATCTAACAATGTTTCACTGTTATAAATTATTTTCAATTTGCTTTAATCAGTGACAATTTATATTAGATATGTTAAACTAACTACACTTTTTTTTGTTTTTATCGTTCTGTTGTATTTTCTTCCGTTATACAGCATTATAACTATTTTTGTGTTTATATTTTTAAAACTTTAATTTTATCATACAAGGTAAAATAAATTGGTTTGTGTTGGTGAATTAAAATATCGTTTGTTACATTAAAAATAATTACTAAAACGTAAAAATGTGTTTTTGGTCAAAAGAAATGTAAATCCAGTTTATATTATATGCAATGTTATTTTACCAACAACCAAGTCACTGTTTGGAGAAGGTCACATAATACTGGATAAACTTCGAAACAGGGCAGTCCCATAATTTGACATGCTACACTGCATTCGAGATTTAGTTCAACGAAATTTAATTTGTTTAATACATAAAAAAAGTTTCACCTTTTATTCTCCTCTCTGAACCTATAAATGGAGGACTTGTTCTTGGGATAGAACAAAATCACTTCCCTGAACGTATGGAAGTGGTTTCATGGACAATGCCTTTTCAGCTTTGGCATTTTTTAATGCGAGTTGTGTGGTGCGTTGACTTGTGAGAACGAACTGATACTCTTTGGACAACACCTAGTAGATGACCCGCCTGAAGTGAAAAGCTTAAAGGAAGTTCCTAGACACTTTGTTTATATTAAGTATTGGGGTGGTGACGGTATTTATTCTAATTTTATTCCAACCATTCCACCAATTATTTGTCTCAGTGAAACCAAAACGTTTACAAATTAACAATCGGTAGTATATATATATATATATATATATATATATATATATATATATATATATATATATATATATATATATATATATATATATATATATATATATATATATATATACATATATATATATATATATATATATATATATATATATATATATATATATATATATATATATATGTATATATATACATATACATATATATATATATATGTATATATATATATATATATATATATATATATATATATATATATATATATATATATATATATATATATATATATATATATATATATATATATATTTTTTTTATTTATTTTTATATATATATATATATATATATATATATATATATATATATATATATATATATATATATATATATACAATTAAATTACAATAACTCAGCTATAGACAGCAACATTATTTACACTTCTAACATTGTTTTTATTTTTCTCGAAGCCAGAACTCAAAGATAAAATAATAGTGGAAAAGTTCATTTAATAAAGTTATCAAAACACAATAAAACGAGACTACCTCGGCGTCTCTAAAACTAGAAAACCAGCTATGTTAGACCTACACTGTTAACTGGTTCTACAACGAGTAGGCCAACAGCCAAAACAAATATTCGCTAAGTTAAGAATGATTAAATATACAAGCCTATCTAAGAATTAAGAATTTTAAATAGTGCAAAAAAACGTACACGTTAAAATAATTTCAGAAACAGCTGCTGTTATTTTATTAGAACATAGGAGATAAACACAAATTCTCAACAAGTATTGTAGCATTTAAAAATCATGATCTAAAACAGAAACTCAAGCCGCCCAGCTTCTTCAACTGGCTTTACAGAACACGTATTCTAAGAACTCAACATGTCTTAATCGAAAGTGTGGTGTGAATTATGTTTTAAGGTAGAGGTCAATTTTGACACAAGTATGGTCCATGTGTTGCCTCCTAAAGTTCACGTACGTCTAATAAAACGAAAAAGTACTTATGAATTAATGTTTTAATAGCCAGCCGTGATAAATTATGCAACTTTAGAATATTTATATTAACGTATACGTGCTATTTTGAAGTGAACTATACAAAACTTTACAAGATTCAGAGACCAAGTTTATGTTGAATGCTTGCCCTTTGAGTTAACTTCTTATAATACTGGAATAAACATGTCTCCATTTCCAATCGCCTACCATTGTATTTTTTTTTACAACTGTAATTGTTGGAAACTATGTTTTTATCTTAGAAGAGTATTTTATTGTCGAAAGAAATCTCTTACAGTTACACTACAAGCTGGTCTCAAGAGCAGTATACAAATGTTCTCTAAACAGTCTGCAAAAATTAACACCAAAAATTTGGTAAAATAGATAAAATGGTAAAATTATTAGTTCGTTACTTTTAAAGGGGCGCCCAGTTTGAATCTACTGATTCTCATTGGTATTATTTAGGACTAATCGGTTGAATATAAAATAGGATCCACGCTATAACTTTAAATTACGACTTATGTAAAGTAGAAAGTAAAGTTCCTCTTCCAAACCTGACAGTCTATGGGGCAAGTGAAGTAGACACAGAGGCGTATCCAGGTTTTCGTTGTAGGGGGAACGAAAAGAGCAAAGAAAGTCGCCGAATTTTTAACACGTTCTATATACGTGTATTATATATATATATATATATATATATATATATATATATATATATATATATATATATAATTACTAGATGTATGTTATTATTTCGCTATGATGTACAATAAATTGAAAGTAGCACATAGAAGAAATAAGAAAAAACACGCAATGTAGACCGACAAAACAAAAATGTTATCAATCTAAACAAAACAAAATTATATACACACTCACTACAACCAAAAACAATGAACGTAACACAATCTGTTTTGTAATTCTTGTAAAAAAAAATTCTTACAAAATAATTCCTGGGAAATGATTTAAGACAAATGAAATAGGGGAAATAATCACTCTCTTAATATAAATATGAATATATCTACATATTTAATTATAAATGTCAAAACAAATAAATAATTACTTTAAAATGTAATGAAATTGTTTAACGCTATTCGTGTTTACAAAATGTTTTTGTCTATAATCAGAATTTCTTTATAGTTTTTTAAATAGTAGTGTATAATTTATTTTCTATTTTTTAGTGCATTATTACATAAAAGCTTGTTATTAAAACTTTTTTTTATGAATTTTTTAGATGACTGTTCTAAACATACATATATATTACACAAATATATATTACACAAATATATATTACAGAAATAGATTTAAATAAGTAGCAGTGGTATTATGACAATATTTTTTTTACAAAGGGGTCCATTGGGGATGGGGGGGGGGGGGGGGGTTGTAACTGTAAATTTAAATAGAGGTACCACATAAGTTGTATTTGTTTCTGTATTGTAATTTTTTTTTTAAATTAATCACACGATTCAAACTTGATATATAAAGTAATTATGTCTGAAGTTTTATGCATAACATTTTCTAATTCAATTATTCGTAAGCAAATACATTATACAGTTGCCTTAAACTTAAAACCCCTCTTGCCAAGTGGTACTACCCGTAGAGGTTTTTTAAACATTGCAATGCATCGTAATGGTTATTTTTAGAATGGCAAACTGATGCAGCTGTTAATACGTGTTGTAAACGTAGACACTAGTAGACTCGTACAATAATGCTTAATTGCTGCATGAAAAGAAATCTTGTGATTTACATAGATGTGCCGACCAATTTTTTTTTTTTTTACAAATATCATTGTTTAAAACTTTGAGTTTAAAAAGTTTCCAAAAAGGCGCCACTTTGCTGAAAATGGCCAGAGGGGGAGCGGCTTCTCGCCCTGCTCTCCCCTTGCGTACGCTACTGAGTAGACATCACCTGTTTCTATAACCTCGGCATATGAAGGGATAGTGTGGTCAGCAATGTGCCCAGCCGCCTTTACTTTCATTATCTCCCTGCCGCTAGGCCACTCTGCCCCTTGCGAGTGGCGTAGACGTAATTTATCTTTTAATTACAGTGACATCTATACAAATCTTGGTAGATTTTTTCTACTTTCTCGTATATACGAAGTATAGAGAAAGTCTTGTTTGAAGATGTAATAATCTTAAAATAGAAATTGGATAAAACCATACTACAAATAATGAAAATTTAATAATATTACATTAATTGCAAATTTTAAATATTTAATAATATTAAATTAGAAATTGGATGGTACCCATCTTCAAATAACAAGGATATAAAAATATTAAATAACACACACACACACACATACGGAGAAGATTGCAAAACAATGTTTTTCCCACTCGGGGAGGTGTAAAACGTCGAGATTTGCAAAAAATCTCGATTATTTTTACTTTCTCGTATATACGAAGTATAGAGAAAGTCTTGTAATCGTGCAAAAAAACCGAGATTTTTACAAATCTCGACGTTTAACACCTCACTGATACGGAAAAACATAATTTTGCAATCTTGTACGTATATGTGTGTGTCCGTGTGTGTCTGTGTGTTTGTAAACAAGATAACCTGAGTACCGCTACAGCTAGGTTGATGAAATTTCATATATAAATATTTTATCAAAATCGTAGATCCGTATCAACTTTTGAGCGATTTCCGATAAACGGAAGTGGTACTTTTTTTTACTTTGAATTTTTCAAAAGCCTATAACATGAGTACTATTTCAGATAGATAAATAACATTTCACTTGTAAGTAAATGGTCTAATTTTCTACCTTCTATCAAACTTTGAGTAATTTCCGTTGAACGGAAGTAGTAATTTACGCTATTTCTAGTTTCTAAAAAAAAAATTATAAAGTACTAATAATATTCCGCACTATTATGCACATCTTTATTTGTCGTTTACTTTGTGTGCAATTCTTTTTCCACTAGATTTTATTCTATCTTAAAAAGTTTTAGTATTTGAAATGGATAAAAAAGTGTCTATATCCCAATTTCCTATCCCCTGTTGTTTTATATAAGAATACTAGGCATGCTGCCCAGCTTCGCTTAGGCTTTCAAAAACATTGAGAATTTGAATGCTTAATTAATTCTCCCGAGGGTCGGTCTACGACCTCAGGAGTTACGAAGAGGTTCCTACGTGGACAAATTTTTTTCGATTAAAGCTCATATAAGGCGCCGGTCAAGCGAGGTCTGTTTTGAACCTCTCATCGTAGACCTTTAGGCCAACCGGTACCGGCCCCCGTGGCAAGATCCTGCCAAATTTGAAGCGCCTGCGGCGCCGGGAAGTGCCCGATGTCGGGCACCCGACAACTTTGCTTCATATATTATAGAGATTAGCAAATTGCATAGATAAACAAAGATTTCCAAAGTAGTTCCTTTCTTTATAGTCTAAAATATATATATATATATAAAAAATTAGGTTTGACTTGGTGTGTCTCGATCCAGCACCACCTGTACACTATCATCTCAGCTAATTAGGTACCTTTTAAAATATGGAGAATAAAAGAAGTGTTTTAAAAAATAACTTACGCGAATATGCCTATTTTTTCAAATTAATTTTTTCAGTTTCATTGCTAAACAAACACAGATTTCTATAAAATATTTAAGTCCAGAAAAAGTTTATTATAGAAATTTATTTTTGGAATAGATTCTACAGTAACAGTAGATGGAGTCTAAATCTAGATCTAGAATAGATCTTAGCGATGTAGCGTAGATTTAGATCTAGTCTAGATCTAGAATCTCTAGATCTAGAATCCAAATAGATAAAATATTTTTTTTAAGTTTAGGCCGAGAATATCGTATTGTGTAGTCTACATTTCATACTGTTTCTCTATATTCGAATACGCCTTCATTTTTTATTTTTCTTCTTTAAATAAAATTGTGGTTATACATTTAAAACATATAACATATTATTTTCAACAAAAGTCCGTAAAAAGTTCTCGATATATCGCTGTAGGTTCTGATGTGATGTCCGGCGAAAATATTTTGCGGACAGACAGAGAGAGAGAGAGAGAAGAGCGCACATGGCCTATTATAGATTTAGACATATATATATATATATATATATATATATATATATATATATATATATATATATATATATATATATATATATATATTATATATATATATATACAATTACAATAACTCAGCTATAGACAGCAACATTATTTACACTTCTAATATTGCTTTTCTTTTTCTCGAAGCCAGAACTCAAAGATAAAATAATAGTGGAAAAGTTCATTCAATGAAGTTATCAAAACACAATAAAACGAGACTACCTCGGCGTCTCCAAACCTAGAAAACCAGCTATGTTATACCTACACTGTTAACTGGTGCTACAACGAGTAGGCCAACAGCCAAAACAAATATTCGCTAAGTTAAGAATGATTAAATATACAAGCCTTCTCAGAATTTTAAATAGTGCAAAAATAAACCTTACACGTTAAAATAATTTTAGAAACAGCTGCTGTTATTTTATTAGAAAATAGGAGATAAACACAAATTCTCAACAAGTATTGTAGCATTAAAAAATCATGATCTAAAACAGAAACTCAAGCCGCCCAGCTTCTTCAACTGGCTTTACAGAACACGTATTCTAAGAACTCAACATGTCTTAATCGTAAGTGTGGTGTGAATTATGTTTTAAGGTAGAGGTCAATTTTGACACAAGTATGGTCCATGTGTTGCCTCCTAAAGTTCACGTACGTCTAATAAAACAAAAAGAAATTTGTGATTTAATGTTTTAATTGCCAGCTGTGATAAACTATGCAACCTCAGAATATTTATATTAACGTATACATGTTATTTTGAAGTAAACTAACAAAACTTTACAAGCTTCAGATAAAAAGTTTATGTTGAACGCTTGCCCTTTGTGTTAACTTCTTTGAATACTGAAATAAACATGTCTGCATTTCTAAATTGCATACCATTACATTTTATTTACAACAGTAATTGTTGGAAACAATGTTTTTATTTAAGAAGAGTATTTTATTTGTAAAGAAATATCTTACAGTTGCACTACAAGCTTGACTCAAGAGCATAATAAAAAATGTTCTCTAAACAGTCTGCAAAAATTAACGCCAAAAATTTAGTAAAATAGACATAGTAAAATTATTAATTCGGTACTTTTAAAGGGGCGCCTTATTTAAATCTATAGACTCTCATTGAAATTATTTAGTACTAGTCGGTTGAAGCTGAGTATAAAATACTATTTTTATCCACGCTGTATCTTTAAATTACGACTAATGTAAAGTAAAAAATAAAGTTCACCTTCCAAACCTGACGGTCTATGGGGCAAGTGAAGTAGACATCACCTGTTTCTATAACCTCGGCATATAAAGGGATAGTGTGGTCAGCACTATGCTCCCTACCTACTTTCCCTAGCTCCCTACCGCTCGACCACTCCGTCCCTTGCGACTGGTGTAGACGTAATTTATCTTTTAATTACAGTGACATCTACACAAAGCTTAGTAGATTTATTTTTAAGATGTAATAATCTTAAAATAGAAAATGGATAATACCTTACTACAAATAATGAAAACTTAATTAATGTAGATTAGAAATTGGATGACACCCATCTGCAAATAACGAAGATTTAATAATATTAAATTAGAAATTGACCATACCGATCTGAAAAAAAGTTTAAAGAAATTTGTTACATGTGTGCAGCCAGTAAGGTATCACTCGACGCAAAAATCCTATTACTGCTAAGAATAAACTCTCCTAAACTTTCTCGAATATTCTTATATAAAACAACAGGGGATAGCAGCTCGGCATATAGAAATGATTTTTAATACATTTTTAATTACTTAAACGTTTTAAAATAAAATAGAATCTCGTAGAAAAAAGAAGAGCACACCAAGTGCACGCAAAACAAAATGTGCCAACGGAAATTACTCAAAATTTAAAAAAAGGCAGAGAATTAGATCTTTTACTTAGCCTACATGTGAAATTTCATTTATCTATCTGAAATAGTACCAAAGTAATAGGCTTTAAAGTAGAACAAAATTCCACTTCCGGTTATCGGAAGTAGCTCAAAAGTAGATACGTTTTTACGAATTTGATATAATACTTATATATGAAATTTCATCAACCTTGCTTTAACGGTACACAAGTTATCGTGTTTACACACACAAAAACACACACACACACATACGGACAAAATTGCAAAACTATGTTTTTCCAACTCAGGGAGGTGTAAAACGTCGAGATTTACAAAAACTCTCGATTTTTTTCAGGATTACAAGAATTTCTCTATACTTCGTCGATACGAGAAAGTAAAAAAAAAACCATACCAAACATTGCGCACCAATTGAAATAAATAGTATACATTTTAATGCACCACCGAAGCACTTACACTAGAAGTGTTAGAAGATCACAAGTGTTTACATTCGTTTTTTACAAACTTTTAGTCAACTTCATTCCTTAAACTTGCTTTTATCATGGATGGAGACTGGCGAACGAAGTTGCGAACTGATGGCAATAAAATGTAACGTAAATTTGACTCAATTAGATGCTTAATTGATTTTAAAGTTAATTAATTGTATAATAAAATACTTATTTTCTGCGCTGTTGTACGCGCAATGGCTACAGGACATTACCCCCCTCCCGGAAATTGACCCCCGGACATTTCCTACCCGTATTTACCCCCCGGAGAATTACCCCCCTGTCAATTACCCCCCTGTCAATTACCCCACCGGGGAATTTCCCCCCACCCCCATTCAAGTTAGAATCCAAACTCTAACTAGAATTCTATACCTATATACTACTTTAATCCAAACCTTAAGAAAAAGACCAAAACCTAACATCCACC